>NC_057812.1:63846950-64146950 GCF_018294505.1 Triticum aestivum
CGGGCGACGGTGATGGGGGCGGGCCGGGGCGGCGCGCGGGCGACGGCGACGACGGGGGCGGGCCGGGGCGGGTGGCGTCGGGGCAGCCTGGCGGCGTCGGCATCGTCGGGGGCGGCAACTGCAAGATAAGAGTGAAAATTTCCTAAGTGTGGACTTATATAGCAGAGCCTTTAGTCCCGGTTTGTGGCAGAAACCAGGACTAAAGGTGGGAATTAGTCCCAGTTAGTTCCACCAACCGGGACCAATGGTGGTGGGCCAGGACTAAAGGGGAGCCTTTTGTCCCAGTTGGTGGCATGAACCGAGAATAAAGGGGAGCCTTTGGTTCTGGTTCAAGCCAACAACCGGGACCAATGGTGGTGGGCCAGGACTAAAGGGGAGCCTTTGGTCCTAGTTGGTGGCATGAACCGGGACTAAAGGGGAGCCTTTGGTTCTGGTTCAAGCCACCAACCGGTACCAATGGTGGTCGGCCAGGAGCGAGGCCCATTGGTCCCGGTTTGTCCCACCAACTGGGACCAAAAGGTCCAACTGAACCGGGACCAATGGCCCACGTGGCCCGGCCGGCCCCCTGGCCTCACGAACCGGGACCAATGCCCCCATTGGTCCTGGTTCTGGACTGAACCGGGACTAATGGGCTGACCCGGCCTGGACCAAAGCCCTGTTTTCTACTAGTGGACTCCACCTTGCTTTTGTGTAATCCAACATCATCTGGGAATTTGCACCTTGTGTCTAATCCAGCATCATTTGGGAACTGGCACCTTGTGTGTAATCCAGCCTCATTTTGGAAACATGATCTCAAGGTTGACCATACTTCCCTCCTCGCAGTAACTGCATCCTGACATGAAGTTACTTCTTTTTTAGATCAATACTCAGAGCAACCCAAATCCATTTAGTAGAAGTCAGATAAACAGAACTAGGAGAAGTGAATTCAAAAGGAAAAAAATATAAAAACAGACTACAAGGTGAGAACAGCCACTTCCTACATCAAGCTAAAAACGAAAGCATTAGGACGATCAAGACTCTTCTTATTACACATCGAAGAACATGAGGCTTAAGAGAAACAAAAACTACAACATATACACATTGAAGAACATGAGGCTAAGTGGAAGTAATTGAAAGGGTTTTGCTTACCCAAGCTCGTTTTATAGGTTCGGTGCAGCTCCTCTTTAACTTCCCACGCTCCTTGAAGATGTCCCAATATCCCGTGTTTGGTCTTCATTGCTCCTCTGCATGCTCACACTCGTGGTTTTAAAATCACAACATGGCAAGAAAAATGTACTACTAGTAATACTCACGCATCTTGTGGGTAACATTAAAGCACTCTTCTGCCATGTTAGAGCATCTCCAACAGAATCGCAACGCGCGGCGCTTTAAAAAAGCGTTTACAGTGCTGAGATCGAGAAGTAGAGATAGAGAGTAGAGACTAGAGAGTAGAGGATAGTTCTCAGCATAGATAGATAAAAATAGATTATTCAACTACTCCTCGTCATCCGACTCCTCCTCGGTGATGTCCTCCTCCGACGTCTGACTGTAGGCGTGAAGATACCGATCATCGTCGGATTCCCAGGGTGACGCTGCTCCTAGCCTCATGTTGAATTGAGCGTCCGCTTTTCGCCTACGCTTGTCCTCGCGATAGGCGGTCGCTCCGCCCTCCTCTTATCCCTCTGCGCCCTCCTTTGCGCGTAGAACACACAATCGTTGATGATGTCCTGCGGGAAGCGTTGGCGCCACAGCGCCATGGCTTCCTCGTCCATCTAGGCGATGCCGAGATAGTGCTCCCGCCTCCGATTGTCGTGACGATCCTCGTCGGTGATAAGCCACGGCAGAGGCGCGAGCTCCTGTGCCCGCTCCAGCGTCGGCACGTTGGGGACGTTCATTGTTCTATGAGTCCATCGGAGGCGCCACGCCGCCGCTTCGTACGCACGGGCGGCCTCGTTGCCGGTGTCAAAATTGCTGAGGCCAAGGCGCATCCCGCGGAACTGGATCTCGGCAGAGAAGCGTCCGAAGGGGGGTGCGCGGACGCCGTGGTATCCCCAAGTTTCTCCGCAACGCGGCGGCATGGTGGTGCAGCAGCGGCGAGGCGAGAAAGAGTGGGGATAGAGTGGTGGCGAGGCACAGAGCGGGGAGAGAGCGGTGGCAAGGCACATAGCTGTGGGAGGGTGTTGGATTTTATAAAGCGCGTCGGACGCCACGCGCCAAAACTAGCGCACGCCCGGCCGCTTTTTCCCGCGCGTACGCAATCCTTTCCCGACGTCTCTGCTATCTCTACTCTCTTCTCAATTGTTATATTTATTTTATATTTAATATTTACCTCTACTTCTCTACTCTCTACTTTTTTCTCTACTTTTTCTTATATAAAAAGCAGTGTTGGTGATGATGGTGTGCCTGCCATCCTGCAATATAGGCCGTTCGATTTATATCTGATAGAAAGGAAGGAAACAATGGTAATTTTGCAAAAAGATACCCACACCCCTATCCAGATTTGCAAATAAGGCCTTCCCTCGTTCATCCTTTTCTCCTACAAGATAAATTACTCATACAAATGCATCTTGATGCGTGCAACGCATGGGCATCTTGCTAGTTCTAAAAAACTTTCCATCATTTGCCATACTACTAGTTGCAGATGAAAAACCTACCCAAGCACATCGCGATACAGGAGCGATGCACAATTACAAGCTGATGTTTTGTTGGAAATGGAGGCTATAACCAATTACTTTTATGGGAACAATAGCACCCAGGAAATTTTAAGGGTATGTATGAACAAAATTGGAACTGCACATGTACTGCTAAGTGATTCAATCACACATTATCAATCAAGGAGGAGAACGATGGTCGCGGCGGCCTCTGTGAGTCATGGTCGGCAACGGGAGTCAGTTCATTGTCCACGACGGTGGTGCTTCTGCGCTTGGCGTCGGCTTCCGGGAAGCAGATCCGAGACCGTGGAAGACGGTGCCGGGGAAGAGGCTCCGTGTACGACGATGATGGTGGACCGGCCCTAGTGCGGCGTACGAGGTCATCGATGAGGCAGATGCGCTGCGGTGGACGAGTGTGCCGATGTAGAAGGGGAGGATCACGAAGGCTGTGGTGCCATGGAGAATTCTATTTTGCGGCAGGGATAGAAAATGGGGAGTATTCAGGTGTACAACTCTGGGTGCCGGGTGGGGTTGGCTGGGTAGGGTGAACTTGAAGTTATGAAAACAGCCCCCTACTAACCGTCATCCATAGGCCTATTCTGAAGGCTATGATGGCAACTTCCCACTGCTCGAATCAGGTTCGCGGGAGATTTTCCCGCCGACCTCAAAATTTTGTGACACTGAACTCTCCGTGTGGCGTGTTGGGTGATTCAGTTAAGCAACTAGCGAGTAGTACTAGTAAACTCTGCATATTAGGTTTGACCAAAGTCAAACTTCATAAAGTTTGACCAAGTTTATAGAAAAATACAAACATTTACCATAACAGCTATGTATGATGTGAAAGTATATTCAATAATGAATCTAATGGTATTTATTTGTTATTGTATATATTAATATTTTTTGTTATAAACTTTCTGAGAGTTTACAAAACTTGAGTTTGACCGATGCTAATACGTGGACTTAAATAAAAACGGAGGGTGTACACATTTGTTTTCTTAGTATGTAGTGAATTAATCATTTGTTGAAATTGTGACTTCAAATGTAATGGTCTATACAATTCAGTAGTTACAATCATTGTCGAATTCCAAAATGTATATGAGGTTTATAGTACTTCACAACATGCACAAACTCACATAATCCCAGTCAAATGAACATCAAAATGTATTTCATAGTAATTACATTGTATGATGCAACAAAACCAACAATAACTCTACATCACCCATTATAAAATCAACATTTTGAACATATCCCAATGTGTGAATGAAACATGCAGAGAGAGCTTGCGAAGATGGAGTAGATATGGCGGGAAAGATTGTATGTATGTGGACGAGAGAGTAGGAGACAAACCTAAGGAAATAGAGAGAGAGAGAGAGAGAGAGAGAGAGAGAGAGGAAGAAGTTAGGTCTGTGAGAAAGATGGAGACATGTAATATACGTGAGATGCGTATGCATCCGGATTCTGTACACGTGCAAGGAGAAGAGATAGCAGGTTTGATGAGAGAGCTGGAAAAACATGGACAAGAGAGGAAGGATCTCGTGGGTTGAGGGATTGATAAATTTGTGCGGGGGAGAGAGGGATTGGTAAATTTCTGTGACAGAGAGAGAGAGGGTGGGGGAGGAGCCTGTCAGCCGTCGTCACATCATGCTGCTTCCAAATGGCCCCGCATTCTCTAGTGCAGTGTGGTCGCCATCTTCGATCTCCTCGATGCCCTCTTTGAAGATTGAGGTGTTGTGCATGCTGGGGTGCAGAGAATCACAAGCGAGAGTGGTCGCTATATAACCTTGGATGGGGATGAATTGTGTGCTCGGGGATGGGGTGTGTGTGTGCTGTGTGCTGTGTGTGTGTGTATGTGTGTGTTTGTCAGATATTGAGAGAAAACAAACCTAAGGAGAGAAATGTGTGTGTATGTGACAAAGCTACATGCTAAACAGGGTATTCACTAAGAGATTGTGCGTGCGAGATAGAGAGCGATGTGCGGGCCTTGAGGTGGGCAGGGGCCGGGTGAGGGTGTCAAAATGTGCGTGTTGATGCATGTGTTACATGCGATCGTGTGAGGGACGGACGAATTGAGAGAGATGGTTGTTGTGTTACGGATGCTCCTCTCTCTCTCTCACACACACACACAAGTAAAATAGAAGACCGTTCTCTCATGTATACACAATGTATCAGCATCTATCTATGTCTCACTCATGCATGATCATTTGCACATTCACACCTCTCTATGTCTCTATCACACGCACACCGTCTCCACATTGCCCTTCCGCCACAACACACATATGGACACATACACACGTTCTCTCTCAGTCACACACACAAAATCAGTATTAGAAAAACTAGGGCGCACCTAAAAGGTCCAAATCCAAATAAACACGAACTGGAGCTAAATTCAAATATATGGAAATATTTTAGCGTCAAGAACTTTTCCAGAAAAAAAGTTGAGTAATATTCGGGGATTGTTTTCACACACACAAAAAGGTTCGGTGGATGTCCTTCGAACGCGACACGGGGACGCGCGCGCCATTTGATCGACCGTGCGGCCACGGTTCACGCGCTTGCACAGGATTCCGTATCATGGTTATGGTAACTAATAAAAGCGCTGCCTAAGTCTAATGTTGACGTGTACTAGTATGGTTTTCTTTTAAGTTTGACCAACCCTATATAAAACTAAACTAAGCTCCCATACACGCACTCATCAATATGACACCGCCGCTGTTGCACATGCCGGCGCCCGCCTGCTCCGGCCAACAATTTCTCGCCCATCATAGCCGTGTCGCCGCCATCCCTAGGCCATGAAGTTGAATGCTCGCCCGCTCACGTCGTCTGTAGTCCCTCCTTGCGATGTCGCCACGCAGCCAAGCACGCGAGCAGCTGGTGGAGCCGTGTCTATGCACGCAGCGTACGAAGAGGAGGTCGAGCGCGTTCTCTAGCACGCCGACGAGGAGGAACTAGCGTGTCTTTGTCGTCTCTGCCTGCGTGGAGGAGGCGCGCATGGTGGCTGTCGCGGCGGAAGCCGGTCGTGTGCGCGTCGAGCCCGCAAACCGGGTACAGACGCGGAATCTACCTTTGAGACCTTGAATGCGACGTGCATCCTGCAATCTGAAGGAGCAATTTGGGTCAGTCGACTCTTGTATGCCGTTTGATGCAACATGGATGGCTGGGAGGGCTTCTTCAACCTCCGAAATTGATGCACGGTTCACCTTCTCAGCCCGCCACACGCCTAACCGCATGCCGCCGCCGCCGCGCCCTCCCCTGAACCGCCTGCAACCATCATGCTCCCCCCACCCCCGCCATCCGTTTAACCCCGGGCACAATCCATTTTTTCCGGCGAACTGCATTCCACACCCAACACTCATAAGATAGATCATGGGCACCCTGCCACCCTAATATAGATACTGGGGTAGCTTCTCTGCCATCTTCTTCCTTCGCTCCGTCGAACTTCTTTCACAAATTGACTGACCCAAATTATACTACTAGTACGAACGTATTAAGTATAGTAGGAACACGATGATATGAGCAGTAGTACCAACTGCAAGAAGAATAGTAGTAAGACATAGTACTAGTACTACTATACGTACAGGATGTGATCTTCATCTAATATCTTTGACTCCCATGCATGATGAAACTTGTGGTGAGGTTTCTTCAGTTTAGCGTACGAAGGATCAATCATGGCTGCTACCAGGCTCAGCATTGAAGGCTGAGATGAGGACACCAGGCTTGCCTTCTGGAGATCGAAGGGATGGCCTACAATGAGGCCTATCCGACCCAGGACATCCCTGTCGTTCCTAAAGTCTACAGTAACGAATTTCACTCTTTCGTCCTTGAGGAAGTTCTTAAAATCCTGGCACTGAACATCAGCATGGCATATGTGGTAGACCAAGCAAATGTTCTGTACGCAAACCTGGATCGCGGCAGGCTTCTTCTTCTCTGCCTCCTTTAGAATCTTCTCTCTTTGCAGGACTGTGGTGTACTCAACATCTAGCCCAGCGACCCACTCATCCGTTGAACTGTTGAACATGCGCATGGAGTTTGGAGGAGGGTTAGCACAAGTTGAACTGGTGTAATGTGAAAGGACGGGACGACTGGGAGCGAACTGTTGTAAGGTACTGTACTAGTACAAGATGGGGACGAGTAGGGCGTGTGAATGGCGTGGGGTTGCTGGCTTGCCCAGTGGATAAACGGCTGCAAGTCCCCAAAGAGTTCTCGAGAACTATGTGGGACCCACTAGATGTCATGTCTACTAGACCCATATCGTAGGCCTGACGGTATAGCTTCTTCCTGTTCGCACGCCATTCCGGCGCGTGGGTAACTTCACTTAATTCCGTCAACCATCGCGCCTCCCACGACCTTCGCCTCCCTCGCGCGGTCGCGCCCTTTGAGACTTCGGCCGGCTATAAATAAGCAATTTTTTGCCCACTCCACATGCATGATACTCCCTCCGGTCCTTTTTACTTCTGTCAACCATTTGCAAAGTGTTTGACCAAATTTATACTAAAAATATCAATATCTATAATACTGATTATAATGAGTTTAAAAATATTGATTTGACATTGTGAATGTTGATACATTTTTCTATAAGTTTGGTTAAAGTAGAGGTACATTGACTTCAGACAAAACTTAAATGCACAATGCATACTAGTTCCTCCGTCCAGCTATTAGAGTACTACTTCCTCCCTTCTAGTTTAAAGGGCTCGATTCAAAAATTTCACCTACTCTTAGCAAGATAGAGGCGGTGGAATAGTTTTTTTAGTCTGCAAAAGTACTCAACTACTCCTGTCGTTCTTCACAAAAATGTGTTTACCAATGCATGCATGAACACTAATTACTCTAACCCCCTCTCTTCTTTAATTCTTTGCCACATCAGCATGTTTGCTATTCCCGTGTGCATGATACCAGCTAAGATACCACCATTATGGCCAGCCTTAATCATCGCATGCAATAATTTAGTGCACCTTGAAATATGAACATGTGTGGGGCGTGTATTTTTTAATGACTTGAGACTATACCTAGCCCGGCATGCAAGATGAGGCTTATTATGCACCATTCCCCATACCTGCAGGAAGCCCGTTCATCTCCAAATCTTTTCCTCTCCATGTGTGGAAACAATATGCCTGCCAGACTCTCCTTCTCCCTCAGGCGGTCTCACCACTCCACCCCGTGTGGAAAAAATCTGCATGGATGACTCTCCTCCCCCCCTCCACGCGCGCTTATCCAATCCATTATGACCAGCAATATTTCCACCCCTTCCCACCCCCATAATTTACTCCAACAAATATGCCCATGTAGCTGTTAAGTTAATCACGCAACATATAGGACGCTGCTTCAGTTACTTAACTCCAGGTGCATTGGGTCACTGACATATGGGCCCAACAGGTGTCTGGCCCACATGTCAGTGACGCAACTGGACCTGCAGTTAAGTCAGTGCAGCTCAGTCCATATCTTACGTAGGTGTGCCATTGCTCGCTATAAATGCTGTGCCTCCTACGACATTCGGAAGAACGCTCACGTTCATCGCTATCTCCTCCCCCTCCCACTCACGTCGACCACCATGGCATCACCCCTCCCAAGCCCTAGGCGCCCCTCGCTGCACCGCCTGGACGTTCACGCATCGTTGTTCCTTTCCTCGCTGATGACCCACAGGTATAGGGGATATATCGTAGTCCATTCGATAACTAAGAGTGTCGAACCCAACGAGGAGCAGAAGGAAATGATAAGCAGTTTTCAGCAAGGTATTCTCTGCAAGCACTGAAGTTATAGGTAACATATAGTTTTATGATAAGATAATTGGTAACGAGCAACAAGTAACAAAAGTAAATAAAGTGCAGCAAGGTGGCCCAATCCTTTTTGTAGAAAAGGACAAGCCTGGACAAACTCTTATATAGAGAAAAGCCCTCCCGAGGACACATGGGAATTATCGTCAAGCTAGTTTTCATCACGTTTATACGATTCGCGTTCAGTACTTTGATAATTTGGTATGTGGGTGGACCGGTGCTTGGGTACTGCCCTTACTTGGACAAGTATCCCACTTATGATTAACCTCTATTGCAAGCATCTGCAACTACAACAAAAGTATTAAGGTAAACCTAACCATAGCATGAAACATATGGATCCAAATCAGTCCCTTACGAAGCAACGCATAAACTAGGGTTTAAGCTTCTGTCACTGTAGCAACCCATCATCTACTTATTACTTCCCAATGCCTTCCTCTAGGCCCAAATAATGGTGAAGTGTCATTTAGTCGATGTTCACATAACACCACTAGAGGATAGACAACATACATCTCATCAAAAATATCGAATGAATACCAAATTCACATGACTAATAATAGCAAGACTTCTCCCATGTCCTCAGGAACAAATGTAACTACTCACGAAGCAAATTCATGTTCATAATCAGAGGGGTATTAATATACATATAGGATCTGAACATATGATCTTCCACCAAATAAACCAACTAGCATCAACTACATGGAGTAATTAACGCTACTAGCAACACACAGGTACCAATCCCGGACTTGGAGACAAGAATTGGATACAAGAGATGAACTAGGGTTTTGAGAGGAGATGGTGTTGGAGAAGATGTTGATGGAGATTGCCCTCTCCCAAGGAGAGGAGCGTTCGTGATGACGATGGCGATGATTTCCCCCACCCGAAGGGAAGTTTCCCCGACAGAACAGCTCCGCCAGAGCCCTAGATTGGTTCCGCCAAGGTTCCGCCTCGTGGCGGCGGAGTATCGTCCGGAAAGATGGCTTATGATTTTTTCCTCATCGAAAGACTCCATATAGCATAAGATGGTCATCGAAGGGCCACCAGGGGGCCCACGAGGCAGGGGGTGCACCCAGGGTGGTAGGGCGCGCCCCCCACCCTCGTGGGTAGTGTGTGGCCCCCCTGGTGAACTTCTTGCGCTCAGTATTTTTTATATATTCTGAAAATGACTTCCGTGAAGTTTCAGGACTTTTGGAGCTGTGCAGAACAGGTCTCTAATATTTGCTCCTTTTCCAGCCTAGAATCCCAGCTGCCGGCATTCTCCCTCTTTATGTAAACCTTATAAAATAAGAGAGAATAGGCATAAGTATTGTGACATAATGTGTAATAACAGCCCATAATGCAAGAAATATCGATATAAAAGCATGATGCAAAATGGACGTATCAACTCCCCAAGCTTAGACCTTGCTTGTCCTCAAGCGAAAGCCAAAATTGAAAAATATGTCCACATGTTTAGAGATAGAGGTGTCGATAAACATAGAATACGGACATGAGGGCATCATGATCATTCTGAGAACAGCAACTTATATAATTCTTGTCATATGATTTCTTATGCTAGAGTAATAATTCAATCACAGTTTCAAGTATGAATCATAAATTTCATTGAAAACTAACAAACTATAATCTCATTCATTGGAGCAATTGCAATTCATCATAACATAGGAAAGAGTCAATATAAGAGCTTTTCAGCAAGTCCACATACTCAACTATCATATAGTCTTTCACAATTGCTAACACTCACGCAATACTTATGGGTATGGAGTTTTAATCGGACACAGAGAAAGATGGGGGCTTATAGTTTTGGCTCCCAACATTTTACCTCAAGTGTAATGTCAACAATAATAGTTCATGAAAACTCACGTCCAATTAGCCATATATTCCAGGATCTTTCCAACATGTTGTGCTTGCCAAAAGATAAACTGTAAAAAGGAAGGGTGGAGATCACCATGACTCTTACGTAAGGTAGGAGATAAAAGTAAAAGATAGGCCCTTCACAGAGGGAAGCAGAGTCATGCGCTTTTATGGTTGGATGCACAAAATCTTAATGCGAAAGAATGTCACTTTATATTGCCACTTGTGATATGGACCTTTATTATGCAGTCTGTCGCTTTTATTTCTTCCATATCACACGATCGTATAAAGCTTATTTTCTCCCACACTAATAAGTCATACATATTTAGAGAGCAATTTTTATTGCTTTCACCGATGACAACTTACTTGGAGGATCTTTCTCAATCCATAGGTAGGTATGGTGGACTCTCATGGAAAAACTGGTTTAAGGGTGTTTGGAAGCACAAGTAGTATCTCTACTTGGTGCAAAGAATTGGCTAGCATGAGAGGCAAAGGTAAGCTCAAGCATGTTGGATGATCCATGACAATATAATTTATCTCAGATGTAGAAAACATAACCCATTACATTGTCTTCCTTGTCCAACGTCAACTCTTTAGCATGTCATATTTTAATGAGTGCCCACAATCATAAAAGATGTCCAAGATAGTATATTTATATGTGAAGACCTCTCTTTCTTTATTACTTCCTATTAATTGCAACGATGACCAAAACTATGTTTTTCAACTCTCAACAACTTTTATTCATCATACTCTTTCTATGTGAGCTCATTACTCTTGTCACAGCACCAGTTCAGCCCTTGCTTGACTTTGCTTGTTCATCATGCCATCATGTTTAAATTCCAAAGAAATTTGAAATGGGGATTGTTGAAACCCTAGCACCAAATGAAATTTAACTAGGTTCAATAAAAATATTTTCAATAAGCTAGAATGCCCTTTGGAAATGTTCATGATTTCTGTTAAAGGTGAAAACCTCTTCCAAAAATGATGAACATATTTCTAGGCCATCCTGGATTTTTGAATTAAATTATATAGTATTTGCATTTGGGCATTTAATTGCTAATAGTATTTTAAATGCTCAAATAATCACAAACTGAAATGTTTACTGTTGGAAATATTCCAAACAGTGACATGGAGCAGTTTCATGATTTTTGGTAATGCCCTGGCATTTTTAATAAAGACCTAAAGTTTATAGAATAATAGAAAACATTAATAAAACAGAAACTAGAGCAGAGAGAGAAACCCACCTGGCTTACCTGGCCTGGCGCTGTTACAGCCCAGCTGGCCAGCACACCTGGCGGCCCAGCCCACCAGGGGCAGCCTCGTCTTCTACCTGTTGCCAGTAGGCAGAGGAGAAGCTGGGCACGGCGCACGCGCGCGCCACCTCCAACCTACTCGCCTGCCTCCTCGATGGCCTGGACGGCTCCAGACGACGCCAGGCAGCCCTCTCGACCCCCTCTCACTCTCCCCCGGCCTCATCCCCTCCTCTGGCTCTCTCCCTCGCACCACCCGAACGCGCCGCCGCCGCCGTCGTGCACCACCGCAGCCACCGCCTCCCCCTCGCTTCCCTGACTGGCTCCCGAGCTCCTGCACCTCGTCGCCAGCCCCCTCACCGAGCCACGCGACTGGAAGACCCCCGAAGCTCCGCCCCCGACATCTTCTTCTTCCTCGGGTTACCGAGATCGCCGGCGACCTCCTGCCGTCACCAGTCCCTCCCTGAGCTCCCCGAGGCCACCATCGCAACCGACGTGAGCCACTGACTCTTCTCCCTTCCTCCGTCTTTCCTCTCGCACGCCGTAGCCGCCGCGCCACTTGCGCCCTATCGCCGGCCGCCGCCCCGAGCTCGTTTCCGACGAGCTCCGACCTCCCTAGCCGCTGTTGCTTGTTGTGATGGATGTGGGAGAGCTCCAGCTCCCCGCGGGTGCCCTCCGCCGCTCGTTTGGGCGCCGGGAGAGCAAAACCGAGCCCTCCGCCGCACCTGTTGCCACTGGCCATGAGCTGCCGGCTGGTTAGGCCCTATTGACCAGGTGTTTGTCTTTCCCCCTGACTCACTGACACGCGGGCCCGGCCCTACTAATTAATCTAGTATTAGTGCTAATTAAAACAGGATAGTTTAGTTAGTAACTAACACGCGAGACCCACTGGTCAGATTGACCTGGGCCGCTCCGACCGCTGACGTCAGCGTGATGTCATGCCAACGCAGTAAATCATTTACTGGATTTTGTTTAATTCTAAAGAACCAGCAAATCCAGAAAATGATTTGAACTTCAAAAATTCATAGAAATTAAACCGTAACTCCAAATGAAATAAGTTATATATGAAAAATTATCAGAAAAATGCAATCTACCCATCTGTAACATTTCCATGCATGAAAAACTAAGTTATACCTGCTGTATAACTGAAAACATGTTAATGGCATTTAAATAACCACATGTGGAGTTTGAATTTGAACCTTGGGTTCAAACCAACTTCATTTAATCTGATTTCTAGTTGCATTAGCTCAAACACAAGCATATTGCCATGTCATGATCATGCATCATATTGTGCATTGCATTGATTGTGTGTTCTTTCTCTGTTGCCGGTGTTGTCCCCTCTCGATAGACGTGGTTTCGACGATGAGATCGATGACACCGATGAAGAACTATATTATCTTCAGAAGTGCCAGGCAAGCAAAAACCCCTTGCTCATTCCGATACAATCCCACTCTCTCGCTCCTGCTCTCTTTTACTGCAATAGGACAACAACGTTTCAACTGTTACATGCTGCGGTAGTTGAACCCCTTTCCTTTGCATGACCTATCATTGCCACAGTAAATAGATGAAACCCACTAGCATGAGTAGGAGTTGTTTGAGCCCTTATGTGCCTACTCATTCATGCTTGTTGTCATGCCTGCTACTGCTTAGAGTTGAGTCAGGTCTGATTCACCGGGATGAATTGGAATGTGGTGAACATGTCCTACCGTTGAGAGCTAAGTGTGTGAACATGATTTGGTAAAGGTAGCGGTGAGAGGCCATGTAGGAGTACATGGTGGGTTGTCTCATTGCAGCCGTCCTCAGGAACTGAGTTCTGTGTTTGTGATCCCTAAACAACTACTACCACGCATTGGAATGCTTAAGTGCCCCTCTCAACTTATTAATCAACCTGATCTCTGTCCAGGAGTTGCAACTAGTTTCTGGTGTTTGTAGGTTGTGTTAGTAGTCTACCAAGTGGTACCCGGTACAGGTGGGCTTGGGACAGGCTAGGCACCCTGCACACATCGAGGTGGCCTTGGGAACCCTGCACACATCGTTTGGGGCCGTGAGTGACACCCCGGCCGGATCTCCTTGCGGATGGAACCCGAATAGGCGATAAACCTGGACAAGAGACTTGTTGGTTAGTCAGGTCTTGGCCGACTCCCTCGCCCGGCTTCCTCTTGAAGGTTGCCGAGGTACATGACGTGTACAGGGTGATAAGTGGCGAGAGCGTGTGTGAAGAAGTACACCCCTGCAGGGTTATCATTATCTATTCGACTAGCCGGATTCCTCGGATATGGAAACTTGGACCCCTTGCATAGTTCATAGACAAGCGAAAGTGGATACTTTAAAATGCGCAAGATAAGTGTGAGTGCTATGGATGGCGTTCTTGCAGGGAGACGGGAGCGGATCCATAGTGGTGTATTGGTATGGTGAATTTGTGGACTTGTGTGCGCCACCTCAAAGAGTTACTTGCAGTCGTAGTTCAGGATAGCCACCGAGTCAAAGCTGGCCTGCTGCAGTTAAACTCCACCACCCCCTTTGTTGATACCGATGCATATGTAGTTAGTTCTGATGTAAGTCTTGCTGGGTATATTTGTACTCACGTTTGCTTAATTTATGTTTTGCAGAGAGACTTCAGTCCCACTAGTAGTTCCGCTTGGACTTCGACGTTTAGCAAGTTACCTCAGCTACGATCTTGTACCTTGGGAGGGTCTTGTAGATAGTCAGGCTTCTCAGCCTTTTTCATTTGTAGATGTCTGTACTCAGACATATTAAGCTTCCGCATGTGCTTTGACTTGTATGCTCTGAATGTTGGGTCGTGAGACCCATGTTTGTAATATCTCGCTCCTCGGAGCCTATTGAATAAATACTTGAGTCGTAGAGTCTTGTTGTGATGCCATGTTGTATGTACTCATATCGGGCATATTGTGTGTATGATTGAAATGCTTGGTATGAGTGGGATCCGACAATCTAGTTGTTTATCCTTGGCAACCTATCATATGGGGAAATGTAGTCTAGTGCTTTCTGAGCGATAGTAGTCCCCTACAGCCCGGTTCACTGGAGTCCTGCTAGCCCAGCACTACTGCTCGGAACACTTGACTGGCCGGCATGTGTTTCACTTCGTGCCTGTGTCTGTCCCTTCGGGAAAATGTCACACGGTGACTTCCGGAGTCCTGCCTAGCCTGCTACAGCCCGGGTTACCGGAGTCCTGTTAGCCCAGTGCTACAGTCCGGATTCACACGTTGATGACCGACATGCTCGATGTGATTCATGTATGCCTGTCCTCATGGGTTAGCGCCGCTTTGGGTTCACGACTAGCCATGTCAGCTCGAGTTCTCTGTCATATGGATGCTAGCGACACTATCATATACGTGAGCCAAAAGGCGTAAACGGTCCCGGGCCAGGTAAGGTGGCACCCGTGGGAATACCGTGCGTGAGGCCGCAAAGTGATATGATGTGTTACATGCTAGATCAATGTGGCTTAGGATCGGGGTCCTGACAGCTTTGGTATCAGAGCCTGACTGCCTGTAGGATTACCAAGCCAAACTGGTCGAAGTCGAGTCTAGAAATGCTTTAATTATATAAGGGAATTGATTGTGGATGGGAACGTAAGGCTCTTTTACTCCTTATCCTCATGACCTTCTGATCTGAGTCATCCTCTTCTCTTCTACGGGGATTAAGAACTAGGCCTTCTCATCTATCTATCAGGATGACGAGTTACTATGATAGAGACTTATAGGATTGATGGTTTCAAGCCTTAGTTCAGTTTCTACTACTTCCGTGTGTTCATAATTGGTCTCGGAACCTTGATATTGTGATATTGAGTGGTTATGCCACCATTTTGCAGGATGTCTCAAATCTTTTTGAGCATTTATAGCGTTATGATGTCCGAGTCATCCCAGGTTTCTAGATAATCTGATGCATTTGCAAATCCCTTCTTCCCGTTTCCGACGTCCTATTGGGCCAGATTAAGCACACTAACGATCTGTTGAGGTACTCTACTACCTCAACATATATGCTGGAGCTATTATTATGACCCTAGGTGTTTTAGGGAGTCACCTAGTAATCTAGCCATGTCTTGTGTTCCCAGTGTGATGATTCTGGCCATCGTTCTCGAAAGCATCCCGTGATGCCATTTAGTTAGTAGGTATTCTACTCCTGGGTTCTTGAACCCGAGATTCACCCTACTTACTTCATCGTGATAGTGTTGCTAGTTCCTTTAGGATATTAGTAACCTTGCGACAGTCCTCGAGGTCCGTGGTATTTCCTTCTTCCGAATACCATGAACCATTAAGGCGGAAGTTATTTGAACCAAAAGCTCACAATCAGAGTACTCTTGAGGACTTCTCCATTCATAATTTGTGATTCTGCCAGTTCTACCTTTTTGCATGGGTTATCCGGAAGAAACCTGTTGAACTTGGTTCGACATACTAATCTATGCATCCACAACTCAGAAAGTTATATGTTCCTTGAGTTGACCCTCCTCAGTTGTATTCCGACCCTAGTCTATCAATTGATAGTCAGGAATAGTTGTGCATTCGTGTTCATCGATGCCTATTATTCTTGTGGTCCGTCAAGCCATCCTATTCCAGAATGACTAGGAGAAACAAACTCCAGAACCTCATCCATATCTAGGATTGGGTCAAAACAATTGTATTCCGCAGATCAAAATGCCAATCCAGCTTTTGCTCTGCTCTACCTTGGAGTGTTACCATCTTTATGTTAGGAGTGTCATGAGAATTGCACCACCTCTTATGAATTCTTGACGCAGTAATACTTCTTGCCATCATTGTTCATTCCTCGGTTCCTTGTTATTGTAACCGGAGTGCCAACAAGTGTACTGTGATGTGCGAAATCAATACTCCTAGCAACTCCGTTGCTTGGTAGTTAATGGACAATACTCTCATTCTTAGCGTGCTGGTTATTGAATCATCACCCTAAGGTTTATCGTGCTACCTAGCCCTTATTTCCGGTGCACTCTCCGATCAATGAGTTAGGATTATTCAATCCCTCACTCTTTTGATCATATCATCTTGCCCTGAAAAGCAAGATTGTTCTCGAACTTAATAACATATCGGTGCTTCGAGATTTTCTGAAAATCTTCTCGGAAATATTACCTGGTTGGCACCTGACTACTATGTTGAGTTCGTGATCAAGTTGGTTTTCTTATAAATCACCCCTTCTCCAAGAATCTGTGTTGGATATCCTTGAGCTAGTTGGTTAAGCTAGACAACAACATGGGGAGTTGGAAGGTAAAAGCTTTGCTTAACTTAGTTCATCTCTAAGGGATATCTTCTGTGTGTGTGTTGAAGAAAGATGATATCTTCATCAATTGGTCCTCATGATCAATTGTTGGACCTATTGTCTTACCCAATCTTTGATTTGAGTATGGGCTATCGTCAAATCAAATTAGAACCAACGATATTCATAATGTTGTCTTACTCGTGGTTGTTCCTCGAGCATACACCATTACATCCTTTGGTTGACCAATGCTATCACCATGTTCACATGATGGTGGAAGTCCAGTGATATGGAAATTCCGATGAGTTGTTGTTGAGCCCATCAGCAGCATTTTGTCTCCCCCATGATGCATGTTGAACATCGAGCTAGTGTTGAAAACTTTGTAAGCAATGCCTTCATGTTCCATTCATGAGGCTTATGCTTGGATGGAAGAAGTGAATTCCTCGAATTCATGTGCATTTGGTGCAAGTTGCCGCCGTGAGTTTGAGAAAGATTTTTTTTGCCTCCTCTGGAATCATCCCAAGTTAGTCATGCACGTGCGAAGTCCTCTATGGTTTGATAGGTTGGCCGCCTCCACTCCATATGTGTTCCTAGCACACCAAGCCACTGATTGATTTGTTCGAGGATAATAAGTTCTAAGTGCTAGTCCTGAAGGTACCAGATGGATTTGTACAGGATTCCGTTATCCTCGATGATGGTTCCCAACCAGAACTCGGTAGTGTTTTATTATAAGACTACCATGTGGTCATGCTTGTCTAGGACAGTATGTTCACAGGTGTGTAGCAGAACCAGCTCATGTTTTGGAGCTTGCTATCGTAGTTCATCTCTCGAGAGTCTTGCAACGTTATCTCATCGATTTGTGTTGCAACTCTTCTTTTCAGACATGTGAGTCTGAAGTGTCCTATTTCTAACCAGATCTGAATCTCAGGCAGATATGATGGTTGGAACATTCCCGACATTTGCATTTTGTTCCCAGCTTACACCGCCTTGTGCCAATCTCCCTTTGCCTGCACTTCTCAGTAATTGTTGTCCAGGATCATCTACAAAAGTGGTCTTGTCATGGGTTCCATCCATTTCCAGTGATAAGCAAAAGTCTCCATTGCGTTGTCTTCAACAAGGTAGTCCACATCATCTACTCTAGTTTGAGTATGCCACTCTTTCGAACTCCATCAAATGATCGTTTATAACTTGACTTAGGCTGGTAAGAAGAGTTCCAATGATCTATGTATCAAAAGTAATCCTTTTTGCCATTTAAGGTAATAACTCTACGAGTCACCTTCCCCAAGGTGCCCCATTATGGAATCATGGCAATTATTTCCTCGCCACCCTGACACCATCCACCATCTCTCTAAGCATGGAATTGTTGCCCACTAAATCAACCTCGTTGTGTGTTATTCCATCCCTCTCGGTGTGTTTTGTGTCTCAACTCAAGATGTTTCAACATCTCATTCCACGAGTTGATCTTGAGTGCTCGATCTTCGAGGAGATCGTTTCCCATAGAGTTTTTTTCTATTGCCATCGTGTTGGATGAAGATCTCGAAAGCAAAGACGTCAAGATCAATATGATGCAATGAAGCTACTTCTCCGAGAAGGGCAGTTGGATCACGAAGATTGTGTTAGCTTGTGTCCCTCTGTCTTCTTCCCTCACGACTTGAATCTCGGGATGAGATTCCTGTTTAGTGGGGGTGAGCTGTCACAGCCCCAGTTCAGCCCTTGCTTGACTTTGCTTGTTCATCATGCCATCATGTTTAAATTCCAAAGAAATTTGAAATGGGGATGTAGCGGTGAGAGGCCATGTAGGGGTACATGGTGGGTTATCTCATTGCAGCCGTCCTCAGGAACTGAGTTCTGTGTTTGTGATCCATGAACAACTACTACCACGCATTGGAATGCTTAAGTGCCCCTCTCGACTTATTAATCAACCCGATCTCTGTCCAGGAGTTGCAACTAGTTTCTGGTGTTTGTAGCTTGTGTTAGTAGTGTACCAAGTGGTACCCGGTACAGGTGGGCTTGGGACAGACTAGGCACCGTGGCACGGTGTACCAAGCGTAGACCCACCAGTTGAGGTGGGCTTGGGAACCCTGCACACATCGTTTGGGGCCGTGAGCGACACCCCGGCCGGATCTCCTTGCGGATGGAACCCGAATAGGCGATAAACCTGGACAAGAGACTTGTTGGTTAGTCAGGTCGTGGCCGACTCCCTCGCCCGGCTTCTGCTTGAAGGTTGCCGAGGTACATGACGTGTACAGGGTGATAAGTGGGGAGAGCGTTTGTGAAGAAGTACACCCCTGTAGGGTTATCATTATCTATTTGAATAGCCGGATTCCTCGAATATGGAAACTTGGACCCCTTGCATAGTTCATAGACAAGCGAAAGTGGATACTTTAAAATGCGCAAGATAAGTGTGAGTGCTATGGATGGCGTTCTCGGAGGGAGACGGGAGCAGATCCATAGTGGTGTATTGGTATGGTGAATTTGTGGACTCGTGTGCGCCACCTCAAAGAGTTACTTGCAGTCGTAGTTCAGGATAGCCACCGAGTCAAAGTTGGACTGCTGCAGTTAAACTCCACCACCCCCTTTGTTGATACTGATGCAAATGTAGTTAGTTCTGATGTAAGTCTTGCTGGGTACATTTGTACACACGTTTGCTTAATTTATGTTTTGCAGAGAGACTTCATTCCCGCTAGTAGTTCCGCTTGGACTTCGACGTTTAGCTCGTTACCTCAGCTACGATCTTGTACCTTGGGAGGGTCTTGTAGATAGTCAGGCTTCTCAGCCTTTTTCATTTGTAGATGTCTGTACTCAGACTTGTTAAGCTTCCGCATGTACTTTGACATGTATGCTCTGAATGTTGGGTCGTGAGACCCATGTTTGTAATATCTCGCTCCTCGGAGCCTATTGAATAAATACTTGACTCGTAGAGTCTTGTTGTGATGCCATGTTGTATGTACTCATATCGGGCATATTGTGTGTATGATTGAAATGCTTGGTATGAGTGGGATCCGACAATCTAGTTGTTTATCCTTGGCAGCCTATCATATGGGGAAATGTAGTCTAGTGCTTTCTGAGCGATAGTAGTCCCCTACAGCCCGGTTCACCTGAGTCCTGCTAGCCCAGCACTACTGCTCGGAACACTTGACTGGCCGGCATGTGTTTCACTTCATTCCTGTGTCTGTCCCTTCGGGAAAATGTCACATGGTGACTTCCGGAGTCCTGCCTAGCCTGCTACAGCCCGGGTTACCAGAGTCCTGTTAGCCCAGTGCTACAGTCCGGATTCACACGTTGATGACCGACATGCTCGATGTGATTCATGTATGCCTGTCCTCATGGGTTAGCACCACTTTGGGTTCACGACTAGCCATGTCAGCTCGGGTTCTCTGTCATATGGATGCTAGCGACACTATCATATACGTGAGCCAAAAGGCGCAAATGGTCTCGGGCCAGGTAAGGTGGCACCCATGGGAATACCGTGCGTGAGGCCGCAAAGTGATATGATGTGTTACATGCTAGATCGATGTGGCTTAGGATCGGGGTCCTGACAGCTTTGGTATCAGAGCCTGACTGCCTGTAGGATTACCAAGCCAAACTGGTCGAAGTCGAGTCTAGAAATGCTTTAATTATATAAGGGAATTGATTGTGGATGGGAACGTAAGGCTCTTTTACTCCTTATCCTCATGACCTTCTGATCTGAGTCATCCTCTTCTCTTCTACGGGGATTAAGAACTAGGCCTTCTCATCTATCTATCAGGATGACGAGTTACTATGATAGAGACTTATAGGATTGATGGATTCAAGCCTTAGTTCAGTTTCTACTACTTCCGTGTGTTCATAATTGGTCTCGTAACCTTGATATTGTGATATTGAGTGGTTATGCCACCATTTTGCAGGATGTCTCAAATCTTTTTGAGCATTTATAGCGTTATGTTGTCCGAGTCATCCCAGGTTTCTAGATAATCTGATGCATTTGCAAATCCCTTCTTCCCGTTTCCGACGTCCTATTGGGCCAGATTAAGCACACTAACGATCTGTTAAGGTACTCTACTACCTCGACATATATGTTGGAGCTATTATTATGACCCTAGGTGTTTTAGGGAGTCACCTAGTAATCTAGCCATGTCTTGTGTTCCCAGTGTGATGATTCTGGCCATCGTTCTCGAAAGCATCCCGTGATGCCATTTAGTTAGTAGGTATTCTACTCCTGGGTTCTTGAACCCGAGATTCACCCTACTTACTTCATCGTGATAGTGTTGCTAGTTCCTTTAGGATATTAGTAACCTTGCGACAGTCCTCGAGGTCCATGGTATTTCCTTCTTCCAAATACCATGAACCATTAAGGCGGAAGTTATTTGAACCAAAAGCTCACAATTAGAGTACTCTTGAGGAGTTCTCCATTCATAATTTGTGATTCTGCCAGTTCTACCTTTTTGCATGGGTTATCCGGAAGAAACCTATTGAACTTGGTTCGACATACTAATCTATGCATCCACAACTCAGAAAGTTATATATTCCTTGAGTTGACCCTCCTCAGCCGTATTCCGACCCTAGTCTATCAATTGATAGTCAGGAATAGTTGTGCATTCGTGTTCATCGATGCCTATTATTCTTGTGGTCCGTCAAGCCATCCTATTCCAGAATGACTAGGAGAAACAAACTCCAGAACCTCATCCATATCTAGGATTGGGTCAAAACAATTGTATTCCGCAGATCAAAATGCCAATCCAGCTTTTGCTCTGCTCTACCTTGGAGTGTTACCATCTTTATGTTAGGAGTGTCATGAGAATTGCACCACCTCTTATGAATTCTTGACGCAGTAATACTTCTTGCCATCATTGTTCATTCCTCGGTTCCTTGTTATTGTAACTGGAGTTCCAACAAGTGTACTGTGATGTGCGAAATCAATGCTCCTAGCAACTCCGTTGCTTGGTAGTTAATGAACAATACTCTCATTCTTAGCGTGCTGGTTATTGAATCATCACCCTAAGGTTTATCGTGCTACCTAGTCCTTATTTCCGGTGCACTCTCCGATCAATGAGTTAGGATTATTCAATCCCTCACTCTTTTGATCATATCATCTTGCCCTGAAAAGCAAGATTGTTCTCGAACTTAATAACATATCGGTGGTTCGTGATTTTCTGAAAATCTTCTCAGAAATATTACCTGGTTGGCACCTGACTGCTATGTTGAGTTCGTGATCAAGTTGGTTTTCTTATAAATCACCCCTTCTCCAAGAATCTATGTTGGATATCCCTGAGCTAGTTGGTTAAGCTAGACAACAACTTGGGGAGTTGGAGGGTAAAATCTTTGCTTAATTTAGTTCATCTCTAAGGGATATCTTCTGTGTGTATGTTCAAGAAAGATGATTCTTCATCAATTGGTCCTCATGATCAGTTGTTGGACCTATTGTCTTACCCAATCTTTGATTTGAGTATGGGCTATCGTCAAATCAAATTAGAACCAACGATATTCATAATGTTGTCTTACTCGTGGTTGTTCCTCGAGCATACACCATTACATCCTTTGGTTGACCAATGCTATCACCGTGTTCACATGATGGTGGAAGTCCAGTGATATGGAAATTCCGATGAGTTGTTGTTGAGCCCATCAGCAGCATTTTGTCTCCCCCATGATTCATGTTGAACATCGAGCTAGTGTTGAAAACTTTGTAAGCAATGCCTTCGTGTTCCATTCATTAGGCTTATGCTTGGATGGAAGAAGTGAATTCCTCGAATTCATGTGCATTTGGTGCAAGTTGCCGCCGTGAGTTTGAGAAAGTTTTTTTTTTGCCTCCTCTGGAATCATCCCAAGTTAGTCATGCACGTGCGAAGTGCTCTATGATTTGATAGGTTGGCCGCCTCCACTCCATATGTGTTCCTAGCACACCAAGCCACTGATTGATTTGTTCGAGGATAATAAGTTCTAAGTGCTAGTCCTGAAGGTACCAGACGGATTTGTACAGGATTCCGTTATCCTCGATGATGGTTCCCAACCAGAACTCGGTAGTGTTTTATTATAAGACTACCATGTGGTCATGCTTGTCTAGGACAGTATGTTCACAGGTGTGTAGTAGAACCAGCTCATGTTTTGGAGCTTGCTATCGTAGTTCATCTCCCGAGAGTCTCGCAACGTTATCTCGTCGATTTGTGTTGCAACTCTTCTTTTCAGACATGTGAGTCTGAAGTATCCTGTTTCTAACCAGATCTGAATCTCAGGCAGATATGATGGTTGGAACATTCCCGACATTTGCATTTCATTCCCAGCTTACACCGCCTTGTGCCAATCTCCCTTGGCCTGCACTTCTCAGTAATTGCTGTCCAGGATCATCTTCAAAAGTGGCTTGTCATGGGTTCCATCCATTTCCGGTGATAAGCAAAAGTCTCCATTGCGTTGTCTTCAACAAGGTAGTCCACATCATCTACTCTAGTTTGAGTATGCCACTCTTTTGAACTCCATCAAATGATCGTTTATAACTTGCCTTAGGCTGGTGAGAAGAGTTCCAATGATCTTTGTATCAAAAGTAATCCTTTTTGCCATTTAAGGTAATAACTCTACGAGTCACCTTCCCCAAGGTGCCCCGTTATGGAATCATGGCAATTATTTCCTGGCCACCCTGACACCATCCACCATCTCTCTAAGCGTGGAATTGTTACCAACTAAATCAACCTCATTGGTTGTTATTCCATCCCTCTCGGTGTGTTTTGTGTCTCAACTCAAGATGTTTCAACATCTCATTCCACGAGTTGATCTTGAGTGCTCGATCTTCGAGGAGATTGTTTCCCATAGAGTTTCTTTCTATCGCCATCGTGTTGGATGAAGATCTCGAAAGCAAAGTTGTCAAGATCAATATGATGCAATGAAGCTACTTCTTCGAGAAGGGCAGTTGGATCGTGAAGATTGTGTTAGCTTGTGTCCCTCTGTCTTCTTACCTCACGACTTGAATCTCGGGACGAGATTCCTGTTTAGTGGGGGTGAGCTGTCACAACCCCAGTTCAGCCCTTGCTTGACTTTGGTTGTTCATCATGCCATCATGTTTAAATTCCAATGAAATTTGAAATGGGGATTGTTGAAACCATAGAACCAAATGAAATTTAACTAGATTCAATAAAGATATTTTCAATAACCCAGAGTGCCCTTTGGAAATGTTCATGATTTCTGTTAAAGGTGAAAACCTCTTCCAAAAATGATGAACATATTTCTAGGCCATCCTGGATTTTTGAATTAAATTATATAGTATTTGCATTTGGGCGTTTAATTGCTAATAATATTTTAAATGCTCAAATAATCACAAACTGAAATGTTTACTGTTGGAAATATTCCAAACAGTGACATGGAGCAGTTTCATGATTTTTGGTAATGCCCTGGCATATTTAGTAAAGCCCTAAAGTTTACAGAATAATAGAAAACATTAATAAAACAGAAACTAGAGCAGAGAGAAACCCACCTGGCTTACCTGGCCTGGCGCTGTTACAGCCCAGCTGGCTAGCACACCTGGCGGCCCAGCCCACCAGGGGCAGCCTCGTCTTCTACCTCTTGCCAGTAGGCAGAGGAGAAGCTGGGCACGGCGCACACACGCGCCACCTCCACCCTGCTCGCCTGCCTCCTCGACGGCCTGGACGGCTCCAGACGACGCCATGCAGCCCTCTCGACCCCCTCTCACTCTCCCCCGGCCTAGTCCCCTCCTCTGGCTCTCTCCCTCGCAACACCCGAACGCGCCGCCGCCGCCGACGTGCACCACCGCAGCCACCGCCTCCCCCTCGCTTCCCTGACTGGCTCCCGAGCTCCTGCACCTCGTCGCCAGCCCCCTCACCGAGCTACGCGACTGGAAGACCCCCGAAGCTCCGCCCCCGACATCTTTTTCTTCCTCGGGTCACCGAGATCGCCGGCGATCTCCTGCCGTCACCAGTCCCTTCCCGAGCTCCCCGAGGCCACCGTCGCAACCGCCGTGAGCCACTGACTCTTCTCCCTTCCTCCGTTTTTCCTCTCGCACGCCGTAGCCGCCGTGCCACTTGCGCCCGATCGCCGGCCGCCGCCCCGAGCTCGTTTCCGACGAGCTCCGGCCTCCCTAGCCGCTACTGCTTGCTGTGCTGGATGTGGGAGAGCTCCAGCTCCCCGCGGGTGCCCTCCGCCGCTCATTTGGGCCCCGGGAGAGCGAAACCGAGCCCTCCGCCACGCCTGTTGCCACCAGCGACGAGCCGCCGACTGGTTAGGCCCTGTTGACCAGGGGTTTGACTTTACCCCTGACTCACTGACACGCGGGCCCGGCCCTACTAATTAATCTAGTATTAGTGCTAATTAAACCAGGATAGTTTAGTTAGTAATTAACACGCGGGACCCACTGGTCAGATTGACCTGGGCCGCTCCGTTGACCGCTGACGTCAGCGTGATGTCATGCCGATGCAGTAAATCATTTACTAGATTTTGTTTAATTCTAAATAACCAGAAAATCCAGAAAATGATTTGAACTTCAAAAATTCATAGAAATTAAACCGTAACTCCAAATGAAATAAGTTATATATGAAAAATTATCAGAAAAATGCAATCTATCCATCTGTACCATTTTCATGCATGAAAAACTAAGTTATACCTGCTGTATAACTGAAAACATGTTAATGGCATTTAAATAACCACATGTGGAGTTTGAAATTGAACCTTGGGTTCAAACCAACTTCATTTAATATGATTTCTAGTTGCATTAGCTCAAACACAAGCATATTGCCATGTCATGATCATGCATCATATTGTGCATTGCATTGATCGTGTGTTCTTTCTCTGTTGCCGGTGTTGTCCCCTCTTGATAGACGTGCTTTCGACGATGAGATCGATGACACCGATGAAGAACTATATTATCTTCAGAAGTGCCAGGCAAGCAAAACCCCCTTGCTCATTCCGATACAATCCCACTCTCTCGCTCCTCCTCTCTTTTACTGCAATAGGACAACAACGTTTCAACTGTTACATGTTGCGGTAATTGAACTCCTTTCCTCTACATGACCTGTCATTGCCACAGTAAATAGATGAAACCCACTAGCATGAGTAGGAGTTGTTTGAGCCCTGATGTGCCTACTCATTCATGCTTGTTGTCATGCCCGCTACTGCTTAGAGTTGAGTCGGGTCTGATTCATCGGGGATGAATTGGAATGTGGTGAACATGTCCTACCGTTGAGAGCTAAGTGTGTGAACACGATTTGGTAAAGGTAGCGGTGAGAGGCCATGTAGGGGTACATGGTGGGTTGTCTCATTGCAGCCGTCCTCGGGAACTGAGTTCTGTGTTTGTGATCCATGAACATCTACTACCACGCATTGGAATGCTTAAGTGCCCCTCTCGACTTATTAATCAACCTGATCTCTGTCCAGGAGTTGCAACTAGTTTCTGGTGTTTGTAGCTTGTGTTAGTAGTCTACCAAGTGGTACCCGGTACAGGTGGGCTTGGGACAGACTAGGCACCGTGGCACAGTGTACCAAGCGTAGATCCACCCGTCGAGGTGGGCTTGGGAACCCTGCACACATCGTTTGGGGCCGTGAGCGACACCCCGGCCGGATCTCCTTGCGGATGGAACCCGAATAGGCGATAAACCTGGACAAGAGACTTGTTGGTTAGTCAGGTCGTGGCCGACTACCTCGGCCGGCTTCCACTTGAAGGTTGCCGAGGTACATGACGTGTACAGGGCGATAAGTGGCGAGAGCGTGTGTGAAGAAGTACACCCTTGCAGGGTTATCATTATCTATTCGAATAGCCGGATTCCTCGGATATGGAAACTTGGACCCCTAGCATAGTTCATAGACAAGCGAAAGTGGATACTTTAAAATGCGCAAGATAAGTGTGAGTACTATGGATGGCGTTCTCGCAGGGAGACGGGAGCGGATCCATAGTGGTGTATTGGTATGGGGAATTTGTGGACTCGTGTGCGCCACCTCAAAGGGTTACTTGCAGTCGTAGTTCAGGATAGCCACCGAGTCAAAGACGGCCTGCTGCAGTTAAACTCCACCACCCCCTTTGTTGATACCAATGCATATGTAGTTAGTTCTGATGTAAGTCTTGCTGGGTACATTTGTACTCACGTTTGCTTAATTTATGTTTTGCAGAGAGACTTCAGTCCTGCTAGTAGTTCCGCTTGGACTTCAACGTTTAGCTCATTACCTTAGCTACGATCTTGTACCTTGGGAGGGTCTTGTAGGTAGTCAGGCTTCTCAGGCTTTTTCATTTGTAGATGTTTGTACTCAGACATGTTAAGCTTCCGCATGTGCTTTGACTTGTATGCTCTGAATGTTGGGTCGTGAGACCCATGTTTGTAATATCTCGCTCCTCGGAGCCTATTGAATAAATACTTGAGTTGTAGAGTCTTGTTGTGATGCCATGTTGTATGTACTCATATCGGGCATATTGTGTGTATGATTGAAATGCTTGGTATGAGTGGGATCCGACAATCTAGTTCTTTATCCTTGGCAGCCTATCATATGGGGAAATGTAGTCTAGTGCTTTCTGAGCGATAGTAGTCCTCTACAGCCTGGTTCACCGGAGTCCTGCTAGCCCAGCACTATTGCTCGGAACAATTGACTGGCCGGCATGTGTTTCACTTCGTTCCTGTGTCTGTCCCTTCGGGGAAATGTCACACGGTGACTTCCGGAGTCCTGCCTAGCCTGCTACAGCCCGGGTTACCGGAGTCCTGTTAGCCCAGTGCTACAGCCCGGATTCACACGTTGATGACCGACATGCTCGATGTGATTCTTGTATGCCTGTCCTCATGGGTTAGCGTCGCTTTGGGTTCACGACTAGCCATGTCGGCCCGGGTTCTCTGTCATATGGATGCTAGCGACACTATCATATATGTGAGCCAAAAGGCGCAAACGGTCCCGGGCCAGGTAAGGTGGCACCCGTGGGAATACCGTGCGTGAGGCCTCAAAGTGATATGATGTGTTACATGCTAGATCGATGTGGCTTAGGATCGGGGTCCTGACAACTCTCCATAAGATCCATATGATCTCTTTTATTTCCTTTTATTCTTCCTATTTTCTTTTATTCACTCAAGATCATGGCAAAATAAACAAGCCCTTGACTCAACACTAATCTTTGTTATATATAGCTCATGGACTCGATTACTTAGAAGGATCATAAAGAAAAACTCACAACTAGATCATACTAAAAGCTTTTATTCTACTAGATCAAGATATTATCAAAAGGATCGAACTAAGAAAAACTGTAAAGATAGAAGTGATGGTGATGCGATACCGGGGCACTCCCCCAAGCTTGGCAGTTGCAAAGGGGAGTGCCCATACCCATGTGATTATGTCTCCTTTGTTGGTGAAGAAGATGGTGATGATGAAGGGTAGTCACACATCGAGCGTAGGAGGTCTTCCAACTTGCGGATAATGCCCTTGAGTGCGATGATACACTCCTTCAACAAAATATTTTCACGTGTGAGATACTTGTTTTGTATACAAGCTAGCTCAATCATCTTGAAAGCTTCGATCTCAGTTGGGTTAAGAAGATTGTGATCAAGTTGAAGGATGTCTTATGTTGCCGGAACTTGGTCCTCCGTGGCCTTCTTGATCCCTTCGTCCTTGTTGATCTCCATGGGTTCTTCTCTCTTCAGCTCTATCTTCATTAGCCAAGCATCGTTGCCCTCATTGTTGGAGGAGGAGGGAGACGACATGATGCTTAGCTTTGACAACCCTGGCAGAAAACAGCTCGAAACAAGAACAGGAGATTTTTGCGTGATACGGTGGTCAAAACCTTTGGGAGGTTATATAATGAATTTTTACCGACCAAAATACGTGACGTGTAAGAAAACGGAGTCCGGAGAGCACACGAGGTGCCCACGAGGTAGGGGGCGCGCCTAGGAGGGTAGGGCGCGCCCTCCACCCTCGTGGAGCCCTCGTGTCCTTCCTGGACTGCTTCTTATTTTTCTATTTTTCTAGATATTCCAAAACGGAAGAAAATTACCATTAGAACTATTTTGGAGTCGGTTTACTTACCGTACCACATACCTATTCCTTTCTGGAGTCTGAAACATTCCGGAAAGTGTCACTTATGTATTCCTCCAGGCTTACGGTTCCAATAACATTGGTTTCAACATTTATAGGATTACCTGAGATATAATGTTTAATTGTTTGACCGTTCACCACCTTCGGATTTCTGCCTTCGAAGTTGTTGATTTTTATGGCACCGGAATGATAGACCTCCTCGATAACGTAAGGACCTTTCCATTTATAGAGAAGTTTTCCTGCGAAAAATCTTAAACGAGAGTTGCATAGCAATACATAATCACCTACATTAAACTCATGCTTTTGTATTCTTTTGTCATTCCATCTTTTAACTTTTTCTTTAAATAATTTGGCATTCTCATAGGCTTGGGTTCTCCATTCATCAAGTGAGCTAATGTCAAATAACCTCTTCGCACCGGCAAGTTTGAAATCATAATTGAGTTCTTTAATGGCCCAATAAGCCTTATGTTCTAGTTCGAGAGGTAAGTGACATGCTTTTCCATAAACCATTTTATACGGAGACGTACCCATAGGATTTTTATATGAAGTTCTATAAGCCCATAATGCATCATCAAGTTTCTTGGACCAATTCTTTCTAGATCTATTAATAGTCTTTTGAAAAATTAATTTGAGTTCTCTATTTCTCAATTCTACTTGACCACTAGACTGTGGGTGATAAGGAGATGCAATTCTACGATTAACATCATATTTAGCAAGCATTTTACGGAAAGCACCATGAATAAAATGTGAACCACCATCAGTCATTAAATATCTAGGGACTCCAAACCTCGGAAAAATAACTTCTTTAAGCACCGTGTTATGATCAGCACTACTAGTTGGAATAGCTTCTGCCCACTTAGTAACGTAATCAATAGCAACTAAAATATGTGTGTATCCATTAGAGGCAGGAAAAGGTCCCATATAATCAAAGCCCCGAACATCAAATGGTTCAATAACAAGTGAATAATTCATAGGCATTTCTTGACGTCTACTAATATTACCAATTCTTTGACATTCGTCACAAGATACAACAAACTTACGGGCATCCTTGAAGAGAGTAGGTCAATAAAAACCGGATTGCAATACCTTATGTGCAGTTCTATCTCCAGCGTGGTGTCCTCCATAAGCCTCGGAGTGACACTTGCGTAGGATCTGTTCCTGTTCATGCTCAAGTACACAACGTCTAATAACACCATCTACTCCTTCTTTATAAAGATGTGGGTCATCCCAAAAGTAATGTCTCAAATCATAGAAAAACTTTTTCTTTTGCTGGTATGTAAAACTAGGTGGTATAAATTTAGCAACAATATAATTAGCATAATCAGCATACCATGGAGCAGCATGAGAAGCATTTATGACATTTAATTGTTCATCAGGAAAGCTATCATCAATAGGTAGTGGGTCATCAAGAACATTCTCGAGCCTAGACAAGTTGTCTGCAACGGGGTTCTCAGCTCCCTTTCTATCAACAATATGCAAACCAAATTCTTGTAGCAGGAGAACCCATCTAATAAGTCTAGGTTTAGCATCTTTCTTTTCCATGAGGTATTTAATAGCAGCATGATCCGTGTGAATAGTTACTTTAGAATCAACAATATATGGCCTAAACTTATCACAAGCAAATGCAACTGCTAAGAATTCTTTTTTAGTAGTAGCATAATTTCTCTGGGAATTATCTAGAGTCTTACTAGCATATTGAATAACATTCAATTTCTTATCAACTCTTTGCCCTAGAACAGAACCTACAGCATAACCACTAGCATCACACATAATTTCAAAGGGTAAATTCCAATCAGGTGGGTGAACAATAGGTCTAGAGATTAATGCTTTCTTAAGTATTACAAATGCTTCTACACAATCATCATCAAAGACAAATGGTATATCTTTTTGTAATAAATTAGTCAGAGGCCAAGAAATTTTTGAGAAGTCCTTAATGAACCTCCTATAAAAACTGATGTGACCAAGGAAACTTCTTGTACCTTTGATGTCCTTGGGACATGGCATCTTTTCAATAGCATCAACCTTGGCTTTATCAACTTCAATACCTCTTTCAGAAACTTTATGCCCCAAGACAATACCTTCATTAACCATAAAGTGGCTCTTTTCCCAATTCAAGACAAGATTAGTTTCTTCACATCTCTGCAAAACTCGATCAAGGTTGCTTAAGCAATCATCAAAAGAGGATCCATAGACGGAAAAATCATCCATGAAAACCTCACAAATCTTTTCACAAAAGTCAGAGAATATAGCCATCATGCATCTTTGAAAGATAGCAGGTGCATTACATAAACCAAAAGGCATGTGTCTATAAGCAAAAGTACAAAAAGGGTAATTAAAAGTAGTCTTTGATTGATCATTAGCTGAAAACGGTATTTGAGAGAAACCAGAATAACCATCTAGAAAGCAAAAATGTGTATGTTTGGATAATCTTTCTAGCATTTGATCGATAAAAGGTAAGGGGTAATGATCTTTTTAGTAGCTTTATTTAATTTGCGGAAATCAATTACCATCCTATAACCTGTAATAATTCTTTGCGGGATCAACTCATCTTTATCATTTGGAATGACAGTAATACCTCCCTTCTTAGGGACACAATGGACAGGATTTACACACTGACTATCAGCAACGGGATAAATTATACCTGCCTCAAGAAGTTTTAGTATTTCCTTTCTTACTAGTTCCTTCATCTTACGATTCAACCATCGTTGATGATCACGAACTGGTTTGGCATCTTCCTCCAAATTTATTTTGTGTTGACATAGAGTGGGACTAATGCCCTTAAGATCATCAAAAGTATATCCAATAGCAGCACGGTGCTTCTTCAGAGTTTTCAGTAACCTCTCTTATTCATGCTATGAAAGGTTAGCACTAATAATAATAGGATATATTTTTTCTCATGAAGATAAGCATATTTAAGAGTATCGGTTAACGGTTTAAACTCAAACACGGGATCACCCTTGGGTGGAGGAGGATCCCCTAGGATTTCAACAGGAAAATTGTGTTTCAGGATGGGTTCCTGTTTAAAGAACACTTCATCTATTCCCCTTCTTTCATTCATAAACACTAGCAGGGTGACCCACGCATTTGCGCGGCTAGATTATGCAAATGATGTTTCTCAAAAGGTGTATGCATCTTAAATATATTTCTTTTATTTATTTATTTGTATGGGCTCCCTTCGTGACTTAGTGATGTTGCATTTCTGAATTGCATAGTTATTTTGGCATGAACAATTGTAGGTATTAATAGGCACGATGTTTCATTCTTCAACTGAGCAATGGCTTACTGGTGATGCAGCCTGCCACTGTTTTTAGTATTTGGATTGACCATACATCAATTTGTCGCGCTTTCACAGTACCACACTCTTAGTGGTGAATCGTGTGTCTCACTTTCCTTGCGACCTCTTCTCCAGATGATGCGTGTGCTTAAGAAAAGACATGCACACATCTATGTGACTATATCTAGATATTGTGGTGTAATTGTGGTGTTGGTGAGTGGCCAAGTAGCTTATAAAACAGCATATAAGACCAATCACTGCTCCTAGCCAATCACAAAGAAAAAAAAATGTCATGCCATTCATGTGCCGCTGGCAGCTTGGACGTTGTCACTGATATGCAGCCATTGATCTTCAAATTGATTACCGGCGAACAAAAAAATGGACCGACGCACAAGTACAACTCCTCTTGCCTATTCTGTCCATGCCACAACCACGCATGAGAGAGATGATAGAAGAGATAAAAATATGCATGCCACAACCTCTAGGAGAGGCGATAGAAGGGAGATGAGTATTTGGGGGTGATGTGTGAACGTTTGGATCGTGGCTTCTAGAGCACTTAATAGAGCATGAGAGTACTTATTTTGTATTTCAGCATTCTCATGGTCAAGCTCTCTAGAGCTATTTTTTTTTAAATCCTTTTAAATTTAAATTTAAAAGGAAGATTTAAATTGAACTCTAGAATATAGACATGACGGGTATAATGTGGTCTGGCAAAGATGATTTTCACTCTACGTAATCAAGCACTAACATGCTGTATATATGAAAAGAAAAATTCTTAATATTTTTGTGTAGAAATTTGTTGGACATACTTTCATCTATGCACCTTATATTGTCGATCTACACTGGGTCCATCAATCGTGGTTTAACTTACTTGAAATGCACTAAAGAAAACAATTGATATCCATGATAAATTAAAAAATAAGACATATCAGGGCTACACGGATTCAAATATATACATTTTCTATGAAACATATAAAATGCAGTACTGTCGAAACAACATATATTGTTTCCAAAGACAGAACTTCCACATTTTTTTGCATGGGTCTCTTTCATAAACTGATTGAGATATCATTTAGTCAGATGTGGCATTTCTTTAAAAAAGTATAGTTAGATGGCGCTCTATGCTCTGATTGATTACTTGTATTATGATCGATCTAACAGAAATAATGATTGTTTTAAAAGATAATCACTTTGACTTAGCCTACCTATGTTAAACAAACCTTAGTGATATGGAGTATCGAGAATAGGGACATCTCATTAAAATACTTTTTTTTGGCACAATTAGACTCTATATCTTTTGCCTTACATCTCTTTTGGTACTTCCTCCGTTTTTATTTAGTCCACGTATTAGCTTTGGTCAAAGTCAAGCTTTGTAAATTTTGGCAAAGTTTATAAACAAAAATATTAACATATACAATAACAAATCAATACCATTAGATTCATTATTGAATGTACTTTCACATCATATAGATTTTTTATGCTAAATGTTTATATATTTTTTCTATAAACTTGATCAAACTTTACGAAGTTTGACTGCAGTCAAACCTAATATGCAGAGTAAATAAAAACAAAGGGAGTATCAGATTTTCCTTTAAACGTTTTTCCATTGGAGCATTTATTTTTTAATTGCATGGTCCATATTTTTTCTTTCTTTTCGTAACCTCGATAACTTTTATTCCTGGATCTCTTCTAAGCAAGTTTCACTTCAAACATTTAGTCAGCTCACTCAACCTCTTGTAAGCCATAGCGGTTTTTTTTTTTTGCGGGTGGTCTTGCTGACTTGAAAACAAATTTAAAAATAATTTTTTATTTACAATGTACCTACGGAGTTTGATTTGTAAAGACATATTGGAATGGAAGCCTTTTCAATTGCATGGTCCATATTTTTCTCTTTTCATTACCTCGATAACTTTTTTTGCAAGATCTTTTCTCAGCAACTTTCACTTGAAACATTTAGTCAGCTCACTGAATCTAAATAGGCGCAGAGTACGTGCGGATAATATGATGGCGCTGTTGCCATGCCTTCGATCTGGCTGTCATGGCATCTCGGGCTTTATTCATTGGCGTGGACAACGCAGCTTCCTTGAACAATTGTAACTGTCCGTAGTAGCCTATGTGAGCATTATCCACGCCTTTGGATGGTTCCTCTCGTGCCCTTGATATTTCGGATGTGTGGCAGCGTCATTGTCTATATTGTTCTGCACGTGATTGGCCAGGTGTGCAGAGATGTACGCATGTGCAGTGTGCTCATATGTATTTTAGTTGAGCCTTTGTAGAGGCCATATGAGCCAATGGATGTGAGTCCGTGTGGTTGTCAGCTTCCACACGTGCGTGCATAGTCTAGCCGGAAATCGATCCGCTATACGCCATGCATATTCTTTCCCGAGACTTGTGATGTGCGTGTTCTCGTCCGAAACTAAATAGCTTCTTTGTGCATGGTATTACCCAAAATATATCTATTTTATTTTGAGTTTGGTCGTATATGTGATGGACTTATGGGCTTAGCGCCATCTATGTTGATCAATCTCAGCCATATAAATGCCTTAACCTTAGAATAATAAATCTTAATCGTTCGTTTTCTATCGTTTTAATAATATAATAGATATCATTTTCATGGTCTAACAAATATTGTTCTAAAGGATCACTAGGAGGTACGGCAATAGAAGCAAGATCAATAATTTCATCTTTACTAGGCAATTCCTCTTCACGGTGTTGTCTATGAAATTTAGAGAAATTAAACTCATGAGACATATCACCTAAACCAATAGTAACAACATCCTTTTCGCAGTCTGTCTTAGCATTAATAGTGTTTAAGAAGGGTCTACCAAATATAATGGGACAAAAGCTATCTTGTGGAGAACCAAGAACAAGAAAATCAGCATGATATTTAGTTTTCCCACACAAGACTTCAATATCTCTAACAATTCCAATTGGTGAAATAGTATCTCTATTGGCAAGTTTAATTGTGACATCAATATCTTCTATCTCAGCAGGTGCAATATCATGCATAATTTCTTTGTATAAGTCATGAGGTATAGCACTAGCACTGGCACCCATATCACATAAGCCATGATAACAATGATCTCCTATTTTAACGGAAATAACAGGCATGCCTACCAAAGATCTAGGTTTATCTTTAGCACAAGGTTTAGCAATTCTAGCAGTCTCATCCCGAAAATGAATAACATGCCCATCAATATTATCAGACAAGAGATCTTTAACAGTAGCAATATTGGGTTCAACTTTAATATGCTCAGGAGGTGTATAAGTTCTAATATTACTTTTACGAACCACAGTTGAAGCTTTAGCATGATCCTTTATCCTAACAGGGAAAGGTGGTTTCTCAACATATGAAGTAGAAACAATAGGATCATTATAAGTGATAGTGTTTCCTTCAACTTTAATAGGTGCAGCTTCTTTTACTTCTATGGGAGGATGATATTTAAACCACTTCTCCCTAGGGAGATCAACATGAGTAGCAAAATATTCACAGAAAGAAGCTACTATCTCAGAGTCAAGTCCATATTTAGTGCTAAATTTACGGAAAACATCTGTATCCATAAAAGATTTAACACAATCATACTTAGGTGTCATACCTGACTCCTTACCTTTGTCGAGGTCCCAATCTTCAGAGTTGCGTTTAATTCTTTCCAATAAATCCCATTTGAATTCAATAGTCTTCATCATAAAAGAGCCAGCACAAGAAGTATCAAGCATGGTGCGATTGTTATCAGAAAGCCAAGCATATAAATATTGAATAATCATTTCTCTTGAGAGCTCATGATTGGGGCATGAATATAACATTGATTTAAGCCTCCCCCAAGCTTGAGCGATGCTTTCTCCTTCGCGAGGCCAGAAACTATATATATAATTGCGATCACGATGAACAAGATACATAGAATAAAACTTCTGATGAAATTCCAATTTCAATCGTTTGTAGTTCCATGATCCTGTATCACCACATAGCCTATACCATGTCAATGCATCTTCCTTAAAAGATAAAGGGAAGACCTTCTTCTTAATAACATCTCCGGGCACACCTGCAAGCTTAAATAATCTGCAAACTTCATCCACATATATTAGGTGCTCATCAGGATGCTTTGTTCCATCTCCTGCAAAAGGATTAGCTAGCAGTTTTTCTATCATACCCGAAGGAATTTCAAAGAAGACATTTTCATTTTCAGTAGGTTGAGGAGCAACTCTTTGCTCTACTGGTCGGGGTGAAGATACCCCTAACAAGCTCCTCAGAGGATTACTTTCCATAGTAACAAGTGACAGTAAATTTCAGCACACTATATAAATTTTTCCTTACCAAATTCCACCTACCAAAGGCGCTTCACTCCCCGGCAACGGCGCCAGAAAAGAGTCTTCATGACCCACAAGTATAGGGGATCTATCGTAGTCCTTTCGATAAGTTAGAGTGTGGAACCGAACGAGGAGCGGAAGGAAATGATAAGCGGTTTTCAGCAAGGTATTCCCTGCAAGCACTGAAATTATAGGTAACAGATAGTTTTGTGATAAGATAATTGGTAAGGAGCAACAAGTAACAAAAGTAAATAAAGTGCAGCAAGGTGGCCCAATCCTTTTTGTAGCAAAGGACAAGCCTGGACAAACTCTTATATAGAGAAAAGCACTCCTGAGGACACATGGGAATTATCGTCAAGCTAGTTTTCATCATGTTCATATAATTCACGTTCGGTACTTTGATAATTTGGTATGTGGGTGGACCGGTGCTTGGGTACTGCCCTTACTTGGACAAGTATCCCACTTATGATTAACCACTATTGCAAGCATCCACAACTACAACAAAAGTATTAAGGTAAACCTAACCATAGCATGAAACATATGGATCCAAATTAGCCCCCTTACGAAGCAACGCATAAACTAGGGTTTAAGCTTCTGTCACTCTAGCAACCCATCATCTACTTATTACTTCCCAATGCCTTCCTCTAGGCCCAAATAATGGTGAAGTGTCATGTAGTCGACGTTCACATAACACCACTAGAGGATAGACAACATACATCTCATCAAAATATCGAACGAATACCAAATTCACATGACTACTAATAGCAAGACTTCTCCCATGTCCTCAGGAACAAACGTAACTACTCACAAAGCATATTCATGTTCATAATCAGAGGGGCATTAATATGCATCTGGATCTGAACATATGATCTTCCACCAAATAAACCAACTAGCATCAACTACAAGGAGTAATTAACGCTACTAGCAACCCATAGGTACCAATCCCGGACTTGGAGACAAGAATTGGATACAAGAGATGAACTAGGGTTTTGAGAGGAGATGGTGCTGGTGAAGATGTTGATGGATATTGCACTCTCCCGATGAGAGGAGCGTTGGTGATGACGATGGCGATGATCTCCCACTCCCGGAGGGAAGTTTCCCCGGCAAAACAGCTCCGCCAGAGCCCTAGATTGGTTCCACCAAGGTTCCGCCTCGTGGCGGCGGAGTCTCGTCCGGAAAGATGGCTTATGATTTTTTTCCTCATCGAAAGACTCCATATATTAGAAGATGGTCATAGGAGGGCCACCAGGGGGCCCACGAGGCAGGGGGGCGCGCCCAGGGGGGTAGGGCGCGCCCCCCACCCTCGTGGGCAGGGTGTGGCCCCCCTAGTGAACTTCTTGCGCTCAATATTTTTTATATATTCTGAAAATGACTTCCGTGAAGTTTCAGAACTTTTGGAGCTGTGTAGAATAGGTCTCTAATATTTTCTCTTTTTCCAGCCCAGAATCCCAACTGTCGGCATTCTCTCTCTTTATGTAAACCTTGTAAAATAAGAGAGAATAGGCATAAGTATTGTGACATAATGTGTAATTACAGCCCATAATGCAATAAATATCGATATAAAAGCATGATGCAAAATGGACGTATCACTCGCCGCCACTAGTCGAGGAGGACGCATCAGTGTTCCACTCCTCGCCGTGGCGCATCGAGGTGGACACGTCGGTGTTCCCAATCTCGCCAGCACGCGCGTCGGAGTTCGTGTCGGCTCCCCGCTACGAGGAGAATGCCGCACCACCCGCCGAGCCCTCCCAGCCTTGAGGAGCTTTGGAAAGAAATGGATGTCGCCATGTGGGAGGCTTTGCCGCCGATAGAGAAAGCAAAAATAGAGGCGGGGAAGAAGGCCGAGGAAGGGAAGCGCGCCGCGGGGCAAGCTGCCTGGCAGGTCTATGTCGCGTCCGAGAGAGTCGGGCAATTGGCTCTTTGGCAAAAGGCTTGTGCAAGGGCCGTGAGGGTGGCAGAGGACGCCCGTACCAAAGCCCTGAGTTCAGACGGGCCCAAGCACCTCATCTACGCTTGGCGGTACGTGGACCGGGTTCAGCGAGGAGGAGTACCTGTTGGTGCCGGATCACCACACCGGTGACATCGCGCTCGCTCGCCGACAAGCCGCCAATCAGCACCTCGCGAGTTGAGAGGTTGAGGAAGAGGTGTTGTGTCAACGCGCTGGGAAACGGCCGTGCACCAGGGCACTCATGGCGCACTGCAAGCGCTCCTGCGAGCGTCGTGGCTTTTAGTAGGAGTATAATTTAGTTTCGTAAGGTGATCTCATTAGTAATGGGATGCAAATGATAAATCCTGAATGTTCGGGAATTATTAGCGTCCTTAATTAAGTATGTAATAGGTAAAGTTTGGAAACCTTGTGTATCCGTACACATTTTGTAAGTAGGTGCATATAGCACAAACTTTACACTATACTATCGCACTACACGTCTCTCTGTATATATGCTTGCAGACTGTGCTACTCCCTCCGTCCAGGTGAATAAGTCATCTTTGGTTGTGCACCGTGACTGATACGTCTCCAACGTATCTATAATTTTTGATTGCTCCATGCTATATTATCTACTGTTTTGAATGTTTATGGGCTTTATTATACACTTTTATATCATTTTTGGGACTGACCTATTAACCCAGAGCCCAGTGCCAGTTTATGTTTTTACCCTGTTTTAGGGTTTCGAAGAAAAGGAAAATCAAACGGAGTCCAATTGACCTGAAACTTCACGGAACTCATTTTTGGAAGGAAAGAAGCCCAGAAGACTTGGAGTACACGTCGGGGGACCTGCGAGGAGGCCATGAGGCAGGGGGGCGCGCCCACCCCCCTGGGCGCGCCCTCCACCCTCGTGGGCCCCTCGTGCCCCCCTGACGTACTTCTTCCACCTATATATCTCCATATACCCTAAAATCATCCGTGAGCACAATAGAACGAGAGTTCCGCCGCCAAAAGCCTCCGTAGCCACCGAAAACCAATCTCGACCCGTTCCGGCAACCTGCCGGAGGGGGAATCCTTCTCCGGTGGCCATCTTCATCATCCCGGTGCTCTCCATGACGAGGAGGGAGTAGTTCTCCCCCGGTGCTGAGGGTATGTACCAGTAGCTATGTGTTTGATCTCTCTCTCTCGTGTTCTTGATTTGGCACGATCTTGATGTATCGCGAGCTTTTCTATTATAGTTAGATCTTACGTTTCTCATCCCCCTCTTCTCTCTTGTAATGAACTGAGTTTCCCCTTTGAAGTAATCTTATCGGATTGAGTGTTTAAAGATTTGAGAACACTTGATGTATGTCTTGCCATGCGTATCTGTGGTGACAATGGGATATCACGTGATTCACTTGATGTATGTTTTGGTGATCAACTTGCGGGTTCCGCCCATGAACCTATGCATAGGGGTTGGCACACGTTTTCGTCCTGATTCTCTGGTAGATCTTTGGGGCACTCTTTGAGGTCCTTTGTGTTGGTTGAATAGATGAATCTGAGATTGTGTGACGCATATCGTATAATCATACCCACGGATACTTGAGGTGACATTGGAGTATCTAGGTGACATTAGGGTTTTGGTTGATTTGTGTCTTAAGGTGTTATTCTAGTACGAACTCTAGGGTTGTTTGTGACACTTATAGGAATAGCCCAACGGATTGATTGGAAAGAATAACTTTGAGGTGGTTTCGTACCCTACCATAATCTCTTCGTTCGTTCTCCGCTATTAGTGACTTTGGAGTGACTCTTTGTTGCATGTTGAGGGATAGTTAAGTGATCCAATTATGTTATCATTGTTGAGGGAACTTACACTAGCGAAAGTATGAACCCTAGGCCTTATTTCCTCGCATTGCAATATCGTTTACGCTCACTTTTACCATTAGTTACCTTGCTGTTTTTATATTTTCAGATTACAAATACCTTTATCTACCATCTATATACCACTTGTATCACCATCTCTTCGCCGAACTAGTGCACCTATACAATTTACCATTGTATTGGGTGTGTTGGGGACACAAGAGACTCTTTGTTATTTGGTTGCAGGGTTGCTTGAGAGAGACCATCTTCATCCTACGCCTCCTACGGATTGATAAACCTTAGGTCATCCACTTGAGGGAAATTTGCTACTGTCCTACAAACCTCTGCACTTGGAGGCCCAACAACGTCTACACGAAGAAGCTTGTGTAGTAGACATCAGTGACGAAGAAGGAGGGAATACTTTATACACCTAGACGGAGGGAGTACTACTATTACTTATGTACGTGCAAATGCACGTTTTAACATTACGATGCGGTTTTGTAAAAGAAGAAAAACACCACTAGTCAAGCTTGTGAAACAATTCAATGCAAAAATGCTCGTTTGATTGTTTACTTTTAGCTTCCTTCTCTGTTGTTATTTCTCTGTCATACTTTGTATGGAGTATCTCACTGGTTGGAAAGGCATGCAAATTGGAATTTTTTGCCTAACAAGTTGTGCCGTGCAATTGGAATTCCAACTTGAGTACTAGTACTACTAGTAGGAGTACCAGAGGCCAATTTGGTTAGGCTTCTACATTAGTAGTATTCCCATTACTACTAGCTCCGTCCTGGTTAATTGGTCCCCATTGTAATCTGTGTCAAATTTTTATCATAAATTTATCTAATTAAATGTTTGTGCATGTCACATGCACTAACATTTTATCATTTAAGTCTTTGGTCAAAATTTACCACAAATTACAATGGCGACGAATAAACCAGGACAGAGGTACTAGTAGTAGTTTACAATCCCAAATAAATGAGTGAGGCGCCTTAATGTTACTCTAGACTGTGACTAGTCTTATGGGAAAAGCTGGGGAAGAGACGGCTTATTTTTTAAGCCGCCAAAAGAACTGGCCCTAGGAGTAGTAGCTAGGGATACTAGGAGTAGTAGCTAGGGATCGAGTGTGCGAGATGAACCGGAGAAAGTAAATGCAGAGAGATGAAATGCAAAAAAGACGGAGGGGTGTGATGGTTGCTTGTCCGTTTATTTTACCAGGCCACTTATTACTCGCAGTGGTTGGGTTTTGTGATATGAAGGCTTTACTGCCGCGTCACGAGCGGGGTGAGAGTGAGACTCCCGTGCAGCACCGCCCTCTACACTTGTACTACATTGGTCGTGTTTTATTAATCCCCCATTGAATTTGACTGAAGATTTAACTGACAAAATGTTAGTGCATGTCAACAAAAACTATATTGTTGGATTCGTATTTGAACATAGTTTTCAATGATATAATTTCAGGTGACATGCATCAGCATTTATCGTACTATATATAATGTTAGTTCAATTTTTGGTAGTACTAATCTATAGTAGTAAGGTGCCCGTGCGTTGCATGGAAGAGTGAAATGCATTCATCGGGGAGTTTTTTATTTTGACAAAGTATGTGGGGGTCATCTCTAGAGCTCACAAACATCCGGGTGAAGTAGATAAAAAGGTATCTGTTGCAAACAAAAGCGTTCAACTATTCAACCTGCTTGCAAAACTTGTGAAGAAATAACACTTCTTGTGCTTTTGCAAGAAATGATCTTTAAGAATTAGCTTTTGAGTATAAATTGTTATACATGTTGGCTACAGATGACATGGCACTTTCTTATAGTCAACAGTTAGCTATACTATTAAGTATTAACCATGCCTTTATACCCCTAGACGGAGTGATTAAATCAAGATGACTTGGAAGGGGCAGAGGAAATGTAAGAAATGGTTCATAGTATGTCTTTAACCAGTACTGTAGTAAAAATTCATACAAGGAAGATTCTAGACTAAACTATAAATGGATACACTTTTATTCATGCGCGATACTCCAATAGAGCAAGATCATGCATGGAAGTCTCCACATGCTTAGACAGCGGATTACACTGAGCAAAGACTAATGATCAACATTTAACTTGATAATGCGTATGTCCAGGTGAACCTCCTTGGAATCCCCATGCACCGCGTTGGGGGTAAATCATACCATGCGTCTTCCATGTCCACATCAGCGGGAAGGTCCCAGCTCTGCACATTCCTAGTCAGCTTGATGGAGCCGGTGTCGCCACCCACATACCTCGGAGGGGTAGTAACAGTGAGCACACACCCGTACATCGGCCTCGTGTCAGTGTCAGCATCAGTGATACGTCCATTTTGCATCAAGATTTTATATCAATATTTACTGCATTATGGGATGTTATTTCACATTATGTCACAATACTTCTGGCTATTCTCTCTTATTTTACAAGGTTTACATAAGGAGGGAGAATGCCGGCAGCTGGAATTCTGGGCTGGAAAATGAGCAAATATTAGAGACCTATTCTGCACAACTCCAAAGGTCCTGAAACTCCACGGAACACCTTATAATAAATAATGAAAAATCATCGCCAAAGATGAAGACCAGGGGGGCCACACCCTTCTCACGATGGTGGGGGGCGCCCCCCTAGGGCGCGCCTCCTGCCTCGTGGGCCCCCTGATGGCTCTCCGATGACCATCTTCTCCTATATGAAGTCTTTCGTCGAGAAAAAAATAAGAAGAAACCTTTCGGGACGAAAATCCGCCGCCACGAGGCGGAACCTTGGCGGATCCAATCTAGAGCTCCGACAGAGCTGTTCTGCCAGGGAAACTTCCCTCCTGGAGGGGGAAATCATCGCCATCATCATCACCAACGCTCCTCTCATCGGGAGAGGGCAATCTCCATTAACATCTTCATCAGCACCATCTCATCTCAAAACCCTAGTTCATATCTTGTATCCGATTCTTGTCTTCAAGGCCGGGATTGGTGCTAGTAGGTTGCTAGTAGTATTAATTACTCCTTGTAGTTGATGCTAGTTGGTTTAATTGGTGGAAGATCATATGTTCATATCCTTTATGCATATTAATACCCCTCTAATTATGAACATGTTTATGCTTTGTGAGTAGTTACGTTTGTTCCTGAGGACAAGGGAGAAGTCTTGCTATTAGTAGTGATGTGAATTTGGTATTCGTTCGATATTTTGATGAGATGTATGTTGTCTAGACTCTAGTGGTGTTATGTGAACGTCGACTACATAACACTTCACCATTATTTGGGCCTAGAGGAAGGCATTGGGAAGTAATAAGTAGATGATGGGTTGCTAGAGTGACAGAATCTTAAACCCTAGTTTATGCGTTGCTTCGTAAGGGACTGATTTGGATCCATATGTTTAATGCTATGGTTAGGTTTACCTTAATACTTTTGTTGTAGTTGTGGATGCTAGCAATAGAGGTTAATCATAAGTGGGATGCTGTCAGGACCCCGATTCCAAGTCACATCAATCTAGCCCGTAACACCTCATATCACATTGCGGCCTCACACACGGTATCCCCACGGGTGTCGCCTTACCATGGCCCGGGACCGTTTGCGCCTTTTGGCTCATGTATATGATAGTGTCGCTAGCATCCATATGACAGAGAACCCGGGCCGACATGGCTAGTCGAGAACCCAAAGCGGCACAGACCTATGGAGACAGGCATACATGTATCACATCGAGCATGTCAGCCATCAGCGAGTGAATCCGGGCTGTAGCACTGGGCCAAAAGGACTCCGGATATCACCACGTGACATTTCCCCAAAGGGACAGACATAGGAACGAAGTGAAACACATGCCGGCCAGTCAAATGTCCTGAGCAGTAGTGCTGGGCTAGCAGGACTCCGGTGAACCGGGCTGTAGCGGACTACTATGGCTCGAGGAACACTAGACTACATTTCCCCATAAGAAAGGCTGCCAAGGATAAACAACTAGATTGTCGGATCCCATCAATCATACACACAATATGCTCGATATGTGTAAATACAACATGGCATCACAACAAAACTCTACAACTCAAGAACTTTATTTAAAGGCTCCAGAGAGCCATACATAACATGTTCACACAGGTAGGGGTCACATGACCCGACACTCAAGTCATACAAGCATACAAGCACATGCGGAAGCAAATAGTCTGTGTACAGACACGAGAAAGAAAGAAGGCTTCTCGAAGCTTGTCTATCTACATAGGGCCCTCCATGGCCAGGATCACCACCTGGGTGGCAAGTCACTCATCGATGTCGAGATCTACATAAAACCCATCGGAGGGGGCGGTGTTGTCGTCTGAAAACACTAATTAAACAAACATGAGTACAAATGTACTCAGCAAGTCTTACATTAGAACCTACTATACATGCTCATTCTCAAGAAGGTGGTGGAGTTATTGCAGCAAGCCAGCTTTGAAGCTTGGCTAAGCTATCCTACGGGACACCATTTAGTAAAATATTTTTCGCACACGAGTCCACTAATCACCAACACAATACTCCACCGGGGATCCTCCCTCGTCATCCTATGAGAGGGCCATCCTCGGTACTCACACTTATCTTAAGTCTTTTAGTAGTATCCATTAACTTGTCTATGAACTGTATAGGCAACCAAGTAGTCCTTTACCGCGGACGCGGCTATTCGAATAGATGATGTTAACCCTGCAGGGGTGTACTCCTTCATACATGCTCTCACCACTTACCGTCGTTTACACGACATGTACTCGGCAACCTTCAAGTGGAAGCCCAACGAGGGTGTCGGCCACGGCCTACCTAAACACTCAAGCCTCCAGTCCAGGTTTATCGCCTATCCAGGTTCCATCCGCAGGGAGTCCGGCCGAGGTTTCCACATACGGCCCCGAACAATGTGAACAGGGTTCCCGAGACACCAAACGGGTGACTCGGTACACCGTGCCACGGTGTATCTACCGCAACATAGCCCACCCCTAGGGTCAGCGCTACGCACGGCCACCAACACATAACCTACAAACACCAGAAACTAATTGCAACTCCTGGACAGAGTACTAGGGTGATTAAGAAGCCGAGAGGGTCAATTAAGGATCCCAATGCATGGTAGTAGCTAATTCTTAAAATCACACATACAGATCTTAGTTCTTAGGGACGTCCTCAATGAAACAACCCACCATGTACTCCTACATGGCCTCTCATCGATACCTTTACCAAATCATGTTCAACACATCTCTCACATTACCGACATAATCATTTCACTCTAGCCCATCACCCAGATGAACCAGACCTGACACAACTCTAAGCATAGCAGGCATAGCAAGGTAGGAAACACATACAAGGCTCAATCAACTCCTACACATGCTAGTGGGTTTCATCTAGTTACTGTGGCAATGACAGGTCATGCAGAGGATAAGGGTTCAACTACCGTAGCACACAGCAGTTTCAAACGTTGTTGTCTTAATGCAGTAAATGAGAGCAGAGGTGAGAACATGGGATTGTATCGATATGATCAATGGGGCTGCTTGCCTGATGTAGTGGTAGTAGGGTACTGCCCTTCAGACGGATATTCGGGGTTATCCTCGGAGGCAGAACCTACCACGAAAGACACACCGAACATAATCAACACATGAAAATATGCAACAATATGATGCATGCTATGACATGGCAAGATAAATGTGTCTTGGCCTAATGCAAGCTAAAACAAAAAGGAATGAACCCATTTGAATCAAAGATTCAAATGTTAGTTCATTTAACATAGCCATATTAGTGCATTATCTTATTTTGCTTAAACAACAAGGTTATCTTGTTTTGTCATGCATGAAACCATTACCAATGGATAGATTGATTTTTACTGATCAAAATTCATATATAAATCTTTTCATTTGGAGTTACAGATTAATTTCTATGATTTTTAGAAGTTTCGGCTATTTCCTGGAATTTCCTATATAAAAAATAAATCCAGAAAATGAATAATTGCGTCAGCACTGCGTCACTGTGACGTCAGCGAGTCAAAGGTGCCAGGGCCAGTCAAACCTAACTGGTGGGCCCTATCTGTCAGTGTCTCAGCTAACTAACAGGATTAAGTTAATACTAACTAACTGTCAGTGGGGCCTGAGCCCACATGTCAATGACCTAAACTAATTATAATTAGTTAGCACTAATCCTAAACTAATTAACAGGCCGGCCCCACCTGTCATAGGCTCAGGGGGGAGTCAACCTGGGCCCACACGGGTCAGGCGTGGTCAACTCGTCGGTCAGCGGGTCAAAGCCTACCGGCGTTTAGCCGCCGGCGAGGCCAGACGTGGCGGCGCGCTGCGGGATTTGCCCAAAGGGCATCATTTGCTGCGCGGAGAGAAGCTACGGGCAGCTGGTGCTCACCCGCAACAAGCCGTGGTGATGTCTTGGCCGGGGAGTGGCCAGAGCATCGCCGGCGACGAGCTTGGCGGAGGCCGAAGCTCGGGTCAGCTCGTGCGCGTGGCTGCAGTGGCCTAGGCGGCGTGGCGCTTGCACCTACAACATCTACGCGATGCAGTGAGTGTGACCTGCACAAGCCCGTGACCAAAAGGTCACCGGAGCATCGCCGGCGACATGGTCAGGCGGCGGTGCGTTCGGACGGAAAAGGCACGTCGGCTACAGAGCTCTAGTGACGAAGCGGAGAGAAGGGGGAGGAGCAGTAGCTCACTCGGAAGCCGCAGAGAAGGTCAGCATGCTCGGGGAAGGCTCGGTGCGGTCAGAACGGCGATGAGGATCTCGGCGGCCCGAGGTTGAAGACGACGGCGGCAGGGACGATGCAGGGGCTCTGGCGTCGTGCGGCTTGGCTAGTCGACATAGTCGATGACGGCGAACCGTTCGGACACGGTGAGAGGGCGCGGGGACGGCGTTGGACGTGGCTGCGGCGAGCGGCGGCGACGGTGACGTCTCAGGCGACGTCGGGGAGGGCGAGAGAGAGAGCAACCAGAGGGATGAGCGAATGTCTGCGAGGTCGGGGAGAGAGAGGGGGGTCGTCCCATGTCGACAGCTCGACGAGGGGAGCGGCGAGGCGGCGGGCAACTGCGTGGCGTGCATGTTGTGCTCGCCGTCGAGCAGCTGCTTGCCTGCCTGGCCAAGCCAAGCAGCTCACTGGAGCGTTGGCTCGGCTGGGCCGGCAGGTGGGCCTACTGGGGTGGGCGCCAGGTAAGCTTTCTCTTTCTCTCTTTTCCTGTTTGTTTTCTTTTTCTATTTTTCTGTAACTTTAGGGCTTTATTAAAAATACTTTGGCACTTACTAAAATCTTGAAAATAATTGTGGGCTCTGTTGGGATTATTCCTAACAACCCTCACTTAACTCCAGAATTATTTGGGCATTTAAAATATTTTATAGCATTTAAATGCCCAAATTCAAATACTTATGATTTAATTCAAAGAATCCAGAATGTCCTAGAAAAGAGTGCACCATTTTTGCCAGGGGTTTTAACCCAATCCAGAAATGATGAACATTTTGTGAAGGGCATTTTGGGTTCATTGAGAATAATTTTATTAAAACCTAGTTGTTTCCAGGGGGGTTGCTGGGGGTTCTGTCATCCCCATTTCAAGTTTCTATAAAAGTAGACATGATGCAACACTCTAATGCATGAACTAGCTAGGGTGTGACAACCCACCCCCACTCAAAAGAATCTCGTCCCGAGATTTAGGATCCTCCGGGAAGAAAGTGGGGTACTCGAGTCAAAGACGATCCTCCCTTTCCCAAGTGGCTTCTTTCTCGGAATGGTGTGACCATTGAACCTTGAGAAACTTCATATTATGTCGTCGAGTGGTACGCTCGGCTTGATCAAGGATACGAACGGGATATTCCCGATATGAGAGGTTATCTTGTCGATCAAGCGTTTCATGGTCCACTCCACGGATAGGATCCGCGAAGCAACGCCTGAGTTGAGAAATGTGGAAGACATCGTGAACTCTGGAAAGATGCGAAGGTAGTTCCAGTTGGTAGGCAACTTCTCCTCGTTTGGCAAGAATGTGAAAGGATCCAATAAAACGAGGAGCCAATTTGCCTTTGATACCGAAACGATGGGTTCCCTTTAATGGAGTAACCCGAAGGTAAGCCTTCTCGCCGACTTCATAAGTCATGAGCTTATGTTTACGATCATATTGGCTCTTTTGACGAGATTGGGCTGTTTTCAATTTCTCACGAATAACGCGAACCTGCTCCTCTGCTTCCTGAATCATATTCGGGCCAAAGAGTTGTCTTTCCCCGGTTTCTGACCAGTTAAGAGGCGTTCGACATTTTCGTCCATAGAGAACTTCGAAAGGAGCTTTGCCCAAGCTAGTTTGATAACTATTGTTATAAGCAAACTTCACGAATGGAAGGCATTTCTCCCAACCCATTCCGAATGAGATGACAGAAGCTCGGAGCATATCTTCCAAAATTTGATTGACTCGCTCTACTTGACCACTTGATTGAGGATGGAAGGCGGTGCTAAAAGAGAGACGAGTTCCCATAGCATTTTGGAAACTTTCCCAAAATCGAGAGGTGAAGAGACTCCCACGGTCTGAGTTAATTTCCAATGGGACACCATGAAGCGACACTATTTGGGAGATGTATAATTTAGCTAGCTGGCTAGCAGTGATACTCTCACGAACAGGTAGGAAATGGGATACTTTGGAAAGATGGTCGATCACGACGGAGATGGCATTATTCCCTCTCTTGGTCCTGGGAAACCCAGTAATGAAATCCATACTGATTTTATCCCATTTCCACTCAGGAATAGCCAAAGGTTGAAGGGTGCCAGCAGGCCGTTGGTGCTCTGCTTTAACACAACGACAGACGTTGCAACTAGCAATGTATTGAGCAATTTCGTATCCACTGACACCACATGCGGTATGAATGTTAACAATCTTAACCAAGAAGCAGCCGCTATGAAGTCACCATGCTCATCTCGTGCCACTGCTCCTGTGCCGGCAGTCAAATTTTCGGTGCTAAAAGATGCATCGACATTGATTTTAACCACTCCTCTCATTGGTTTGTGCCCCATATGATCACGCTTAATCATCAGCTGGTTCGGTGTGAATGAGCGAATAAAGTTTGTTTCTAGAACTCATATTGCAATGGAGGTTTGGTGCGGCTGTCGGACTATCTCGCCTTTAACAATTTGTCGTCGTTGCCACCAAATATACCAGCTTGCCACTGCAGCTAATTCGGCCACAGATAGGTCGTTTTTTGAAACTTGACGCTCTAAGAGAGTAGCCAGAGTGGATGCGCCTGACCGGTCCTCCGCAACAGCTTGCAGAACTTCAGTCTCGAGTCCCAGATCCTTCCATATATCCTTCGCCCTCTTACATGTGAATAAACAGTGTTGCGAATCCTCATATCCTGTTGTGCATATTGGGCATTGTCCCATAACTGGAATATGGCGGTTTGCAAGGGTACCATAGTGTTGGGGAATGTAGCAAAATTTGAAAATTTTCTACGCATCACCAAGATCAATCTATGGAGTCATCTAGCAACGAGGGAGAAGGGAGTGCATCTACATACCCTTGTAGATCGCGAGCGGAAGCGTTCAAGAGAACGGGGTTGATGGAGTCGTACTCGTCGTGATCCAAATCACCGTTGACCTAGCGCCGAACGGATGGCACCTCCGCGTTCAACACACGTATGGTTGGGAAGACGTCTCCTCCAACTTGATCCAGCAAGGGGGAAGGAGAGATTGATGGAGATCCAGCAGCATGACGGCGTGGTGGTGGAAGCAACGACGATCTCGGCAGGGCTTCGCCAAGCTTAGTAAGAGGGAGAGGTGTCACGGGAGGGAGAGGGAGGTGCCAGGGGCTAGGGTGCGGCTGCCCTCCCTCCCCCCCACTATATATAGGACCCCTAGGGGGCGCCGGCCCTAGGAGATGAGATCTCCAAGGGGGGGCGGCGGCCAAGGGGGTGGAGTGCCCCCCAAGCCAAGTGGGGCGCCCCCCACCCCTAGGGTTTCCAACCCTAGGCGTAGGGGGAGGCCCATGGGGGCGCACCAACCTACTAGGGGCTGGTTCCCCTCCCACTTCAGCCCATGGGGCCCTCCGGGATAGGTGGCCCCACCCGGTGGAGGCCCGAAACCCTTCCGGTGGTCCCGGTACAATACCGATTACCCCCGAAACTTTCCCGATGGCCGAAACTTGACTTCCTATATATAAATCTTCACCTCCGGACCATTCCGGAACTCCTCGTGACGTCCGGGATCTCATCCGAGACTCCGAACAACTTTCGGGTTACCGTATACTAATATCTCAACAACCCTAGTGTCACTGAACCTTAAGTGTGTAGACCCTACGGGTTCGGGAGACACGCAGACATGACCGAGACGACTCTCCAGTCAATAACCAACAGCGGGATCTGGATACCCATGTTGGCTCCCACATGCTCCTCGATGAACTCATCGGATGAACCACGATGTCGAGGATTCAATCAATCCCATATACAATTCCCTTTGTCAGTCGGTACGTTACTTGCCCGAGACTCGATCGTCGGTATCCCAATACCTCATTCAATCTCGTTACTGGAAAGTCACTTTACTCGTACCATAATGCATGATCCCGTGATCAACCACTTGGTCACATTGAGCTCATTATGATGATGCATTACTGAGTGGGCCCAGAGATACCTCTCTGTCATACGGAGTGACAAATCCCAGTCTTGATTCGTGCCAACTCAACAGACACTTTCGGAGATACCCGTAGTGTACCTTTATAGTCACCCAGTTACGTTGTGACGTTTGGCACACCCAAAGCACTCCTACGGTATCCGGGAGTTGCACAATCTCATGGTCTAAGGAAATGATACTTGACATTCGGAAAAGCTATAGCAAACGAACTACACGATCTTTGAGCTATGCTTAGGATTGGGTCTTGTCCATCACATCATTCTCCTAATGATGTGATCCTGTTATCAATGACATCCAATGTCCATAGTCAGGAAACCATGACTATCCTTTGATCAACAAGCTAGTCAACTAGAGGCTCACTAGGGACGTGTTGTGGTCTATGTATTCACACATGTATTACGATTTCCGGATAACACAATTATAGCATGAACAATAGACAATTATCATGAACAAGAAATATAATAATAACCATTTTATTATTGCCTCTAGGGCATATTTCCAACAGTCTCCCACTTGCACTAGAGTCAATAGTCTAGTTACATTGTGATGAATCGAACACCCATACAGTTCTGGTGTTGATCATGTTTTGCTCTAGGGAGAGGTTTAGTCAACGGATCTGCCACATTCAGGTCCGTATGTACTTTACAAATATCTATGTCTCCATTTTGAACACTTTCACGAATGGAGTTGAAGCGACGCTTGATATGCCTGGTCTTCCTGTGAAACCTGGGCTCCTTGGCAAGGGCAATAGCTCCAGTGTTCTCACAGAAGAGAGTCATCGGGCCCGACGCATTGGGAATGACTCCTAGGTCGGTAATGAACTCCTTCACCCAGATTGCTTCTTGTGCTGCCTCCGAGGCTGCCATGTACTCCGCTTCACATGTAGATCCCGCCACAACGCTTTGCTTGCAACTGCACCAGCTTACTGCCCCACCATTCAAAATATACACGTATCCGGTTTGTGACTTAGAGTCATCCAGATCTGTGTCGAAGCTAGCATCGACGTAACCCTTTACGACGAGCTCTTCGTCACCTCCATAAACGAGAAACATATCCTTAGTCCTCTTCAGGTACTTCAGGATATTCTTGACCGCTGTCCAGTGTTCCATGCCGGGATTACTTTGGTACCTTCCTACCAAACTTACGGCAAGGTTTACATCAGGTCTGGTACACAGCATAGCATACATGATAGACCCTATGGCCGAGGCATAGGGGACGACACTCATCTTTTCTCTATCTTCTGCCGTGGTCGGGCATTGAGCCGTGCTCAATCTCGTACCTTGCAATACAGGCAAGAACCCCTTCTTTGACTGATCCATATTGAACTTCTTCAATATCTTGTCAAGGTACGTACTCTGTGAAAGACCAATGAGGCGTCTCGATCTATCTCTATAGATCTTGATGCCTAATATGTAAGCAGCTTCTCCAAGATCCTTCATTGAAAAACACTTGTTCAAGTAGGCCTTTATGCTTTCCAAGAATTCTATATCATTTCCCATCAACAGTATGTCATCCACATACAATATGAGAAATGCTACAGAGCTCCCACTCACTTTCTTGTAAATGCAGGCTTCTCCATAAGTCTGCGTAAACCCAAACGCTTTGATCATCTCATCAAAACGAATGTTCCAACTCCGAGATGCTTGCACCAGCCCATAGATCGAGCGTTGGAGCTTGCACACCTTGTCAGCATTCTTAGGATCGACAAAACCTTCCGGCTGCATCATATACAATTCTTCCTTAAGGAAACCATTAAGGAATGCCGTTTTGACGTCCATTTGCCATATCTCATAATCATAGAATGCGGCAATTGCTAACATGATTCGGACGGACTTCAGCTTCGCTACGGGTGAGAAAGTCTCATCGTAGTCAACCCCTTGAACTTGTCGATAACCCTTAGCGACAAGCCGAGCTTTATAGATGGTTACATTACCATCCGCGTCTGTCTTCTTCTTAAAGATCCATTTATTTTCTATGGCTCGCCGATCATCGGGCAAGTTAGTCAAAGTCCATACTTCGTTTTCATACATGGATCCTATCTCGGATTTCATGGCTTCCAGCCATTTGTCGGAATCTGGGCCCGCCATCGCTTCTTCATAGTTCGAAGGTTCACCGTTGTCTAACAACATGATTTCCAAGACAGGGTTGCCGTACCACTCTGGTGCGGAACGTGTCCTTGTGGACCTACGAAGTTCAGTAGCAACTTGATCTGAAGTTTCATGATCATCATCATTAACTTCCTCTCTAGTCGGTGCAGGCACCTCAGGAACAATTTCCTGAGCTGCGTCACTCTCCGGTTCAAGAGGCACTACTTCATCAAGTTCTACTTTCCTCCCACTTACTTCTTTCGAGAGAAACTCTTTCTCTAGAAAGGATCCATTCTTGGCAACAAAGATCTTGCCTTCGGATCTGAGGTAGAAGGTATACCCAATAGTTTCTTTAGGGTATCCTATGAAGACGCATTTTTCCGATTTGGGTTCGAGCTTTTCAGGTTGAAGTTTCTTGACATAAGCATCGCATCCCCAAACTTTTAGAAACGACAGCTTAGGTTTCTTCCCAAACCATAATTCATACGGTGTCGTCTCAACGGATTTCGACGGAGCCCTATTTAAAGTGAATGCGGCAGTCTCTAAAGCATAGCCCCAAAATGACAGCGGTAAATCGGTAAGAGACATCATAGATCGCACCATATCCAATAGAGTGCGATTACGACGTTCGGACACACCATTACGCTGAGGTGTTCCAGGCGGCGTGAGTTGTGAAACTATTCCACATTTCCTTAAGTGTGTGCCAAATTCGTGACTCAAGTATTCTCCCCCACGATCTGATCGCAAGAACTTGATTTTTCTGTCACGTTGATTCTCAACCTCACTCTGAAATTCCTTGAACTTTTCAAAGGTCTCAGACTTGTGTTTCATTAAGTAGACATACCCATATCTACTCAAGTCATCAGTGAGGGTGAGAACATAACGATAGCCACCGCGAGCCTCAACACTCATTGGACCGCACACATCAGTATGTATGATTTCCAATAAGTTGGTTGCTCGCTCCATTGTTCCTGAGAACGGAGTCTTGGTCATTTTACCCATGAGGCATGGTTCGCACGTGTCAAATGATTCGTAATCAAGAGACTCCAAAAGTCCATCTGCATGGAGCTTCTTCATGCGTTTGACACCTATGTGACCAAGGCGGCAGTGCCACAAGTATGTGGGACTATCATTATCAACCTTACATCTTTTGGTATTCACACTATGAATATGTGTAACATTACGCTCGAGATTCATTAAGAATAAACCATTCACCAGCGGAGCATGACCATAAAACATATCTCTCATATAAATAGAACAACCATTATTCTCGGATTTAAATGAGTAGCCATCTCGAATTAAACGAGATCCTGATACAATGTTCATGCTCAAAGCTGGCACTAAATAACAATTATTGAGGTTTAAAACTAATCCCGTAGGTAAATGTAGAGGTAGCGTGCCGACGGCGATCACATCGACCTTGGAACCATTCCCGACGCGCATCGTCACCTCGTCCTTCGCCAGTCTCCGCTTATTCCGCAGCTCCTGCTTTGAGTTACAAATGTGAGCAACCGCACCGGTATCAAATACCCAGGAGCTACTACGAGTACTGGTAAGGTACACATCAATTACATGTATATCACATATACCTTTAGTGTTGCCGGCCTTCTTGTCCGCTAAGTATTTGGGGCAGTTCCGCTTCCAGTGACCACTTCCCTTGCAATAAAAACACTCAGTCTCGGGCTTGGGTCCATTCTTTGGCTTCTTCCCGGCAGCTTGCTTACCGGGCGCGGCAACTCCCTTGCCGTCCTTCTTGAAGTTCTTTTTACCCTTGCCTTTCTTGAACTTAGTGGTTTTATTCACCATCAACACTTGATGTTCCTTTTTGATTTCCACCTCCGCTGATTTCAGCATTGAATATACCTCAGGAATGGTCTTTTCCATCCCCTGCATATTGAAGTTCATCACAAAGCTCTTGTAGCTCGGTGGAAGCGACTGAAGGATTCTGTCAATGACCGCGTCATCCGGGAGATTAACTCCCAGCTGAGTCAAGCGGTTATGCAACCCAGACATTTTGAGTATGTGCTCACTGACAGAACTATTTTCCTCCATCTTACAACTGAAGAACTTGTCGGAGACTTCATATCTCTCGACCCGGGCATGAGCTTGGAAAACCATTTTCAGCTCTTCGAACATCTCATATGCTCCGTGTTGCTCAAAACGCTTTTGGAGCCCCGGTTCTAAGCTGTAAAGCATGCCGCACTGAACGAGGGAGTAATCATCAGCACGTGACTGCCAAGCGTTCATAACGTCTTGGTTCTCTGGGATGGGTGCGTCACCTAGCGGTGCTTCTAGGACATAATCTTTCTTGGCAGCTATGAGGATGATCCTCAGGTTCCGGACCCAGTCCGTATAGTTGCTGCCATCATCTTTCAGCTTGGTTTTCTCTAGGAACGCGTTGAAGTTGAGGGCAACATTAGCGTGGGCCATTTGATCTACAAGACATAGTGTAAAGATTTTAGACTAAGTTCATGATAATTAAGTTCATCTAATCAAATTATTCAATGAACTCCCACTCAGATAGACATCCCTCTAGTCATCTAAGTGAAACATGATCCGAGTCAACTAGGCCGTGTCCGATCATCACGTGAGACGGACTAGTCAACATCGGTGAACATCTTCATGTTGATCGTATCTTCTATACGACTCATGCTCGACCTTTCGGTCTTCCGTGTTCCGAGGCCATGTCTGTACATGCTAGGCTCGTCAAGTCAACCTAAGTGTATTGCGTGTGTAAATCTGGCTTACACCCGTTGTATTCGAACGTTAGAATCTATCACACCCGATCATCACGTGGTGCTTCGAAACAACGAACCTTCGCAACGGTGCACAGTTAGGGGGAACACTTTCTTGAAATTATTACGAGGGATCATCTTATTTAAGCTACCGTCGTTCTAAGCAAATAAGATGTAAAACATGATAAACATCACATGCAATCAAATAGTGACATGATATGGCCAATATCATTTGCTCCTTTTGATCTCCATCTTCGGGGCTCCATGATCATCGTTGTCACCGGCATGACACCATGATCTCCATCATCATGATCTCCATCATCGTGTCTTCTTGAAGTTGTCTCGTCATCTATTACTTCTACTACTATGGCTAACGCTTTAGCAATAAAGTAAAGTAATTACATGACGTTTATGTTGACACGCAGGTCATAAATAAATTAAGACAACTCCTATGGCTCCTGCCGGTTGTCATACTCATCGACATGCAAGTCGTGATTCCTATTACAAGAACATGATCAATCTCATACATCACATATATCATTCATCACATCCTTTTGGCCATATCACATCACACGGCACATGCTGCAAAAACAAGTTAGACGTCCTCTAATTGTTGTTGCAAGTTTTTACGTGGCTGCTATAGGTTTCTAGCAAGAACGTTTCTTACCTACGCCAAAACCACAACGTGATATGCCAATTTCTATTTACCCTTCATAAGGACCCTTTTCATCGAATCCGATCCGACTAAAGTGGGAGAGACAGACACCCGCTAGCCACCTTATGCAACTAGTGCATGTCAGTCGGTGGAACCAGTCTCACGTAAGCGTACGTGTAAGGTCGGTCCGGGCCGCTTCATCCCACGATGCCGCCGAATCAAGATAAGACTAGTAACGGCAAGTAAATTGACAATATCGACGCCCACAACTGCTTTGTGTTCTACTCGTGCATAGAAACTACGCATAGACCTAGCTCATGATGCCACTGTTGGGGAACGTAGCAGAATTTTAAAATTTTCTACGCATCACCAAGATCAATCTATGGAGTCATCTAGCAACGAGGGAGAGGGGAGTGCATCTACATACCCTTGTAGATTGCAAGCAGAAGCGTTCAAGAGAACGGGGTTGATGGAGTCGTACTCGTCGTGATCCAAATCACCGATGACCTAGCGCCGAACGGACGGCACCTCCGCGTTCAACACACGTACGGTTGGGAAGACGTCTCCTCCAACTTGATCCAGCAAGGGGGAAGGAGAGGTTGATGGAGATCCAGCAGCACGACGGCGTGGTGGTGGAAGCAACGACGATCTCGGCAGGGCTTCACCAAGCTTAGCGAGAGGGAGAGGTGTCACGGGAGGGAGAGGGAGGCGCCAGGGGCTAGGGTGCGGCTGCCCTCCCTCCCCCCACTATATATAGGACCCCTAGGGGGGCGGCCCTAGGAGATGAGATCTCCAAGGAGGGCGGCAGCCAAGGGGGTGGAGTGCCCCCCAAGCCAAGTGGGGCGCCCCCCACCCCTAGCGTTTCCAACCCTAGGCGCAGGGGGAGGCCCATGGGGGGCGCACCATCCCACTAGGGGCTGGTTTCCCTCCTACTTCAGCCCATGGGGCCCTCCGGGATAGGTGGCCCCACCCGGTGGACCCCCGGGACCCTTCCGGTGGTCCCGGTACAATACCGATTACCCCCGAAACTTTCCCGATGGCCGAAACTTGACTTCCTATATATAAATCTTCACCTCCGGACCATTCTGGAACTCCTCGTGACATCGGGGATCTCATCCGGGACTCTGAACAACTTTCGGGTTACCGTATACTAATATCTCAACAACCCTAGCGTCACCGAACCTTAAGTGTGTAGACCCTACGGGTTCGGGAGACACGCAGACATGACCGAGACGACTCTCCGGTCAATAACCAACAGCGGGATCTGGATACCCATGTTGGCTCCCACATGCTCCTCGATGATCTCATCGGATGAACCACGATGTCGAGGATTCAATCAATCCCGTATACAATTCCCTTTGTCAATCGGTACGTTACTTGCCCGAGACTCAATCGTCGGTATCCCAATACCTCGTTCAATCTCGTTACCGGCAAGTCACTTTACTCGTACCGTAATGCATGATCCCGTGATCAACCACTTGGTCACATTGAGCTCATTATGATGATGCATTACCGAGTGGGCCCAGAGATACCTCTCCATCATACGGAGTGACAAATCATAGTCTCGATTCGTGCCAACCCAACAGACACTTTCGGTGATACCCGTAGTGTACCTTTATAGTCACCTAGTTACGTTGTGACGTTTGGCACACCCAAAGCACTCCTACGATATCCGGGAGTTGCACAATCTCATGGTCTAAGGAAATGATACTTGACATTCGGAAAAGCTATAGCAAACGAACTACACGATCTTTGAGCTATGCTTAGGATTGGGTCTTGTCCATCACATCATTCTCCTAATGATGTGATCCCGTTATCAATGACATCCAATGTCCATAGTCAGGAAACCATGACTATCCTTTGATCAACGAGCTAGTCAACTAGAGGCTCACTAGGGACGTGTTGTGGTCTATGTATTCACACATGTATTACAATTTCCGGATAACACAATTATAGCATGAACAATAGACAATTATCATGAACAAAGAAATATAATAATAACCATTTTATTATTGCCTCTAGGGCATATTTCCAACACATAGCATGGTAAAACTCCCCTAATCACCTTCCACACGAAGTGTTTAACTTTGCCAGGAATTCTCAGTCCCCACACACGTTTCCATATATCATTTGGGCGGCTACCTTGTGCTGCACTTAGGTTCTCCCTGCCTCCAAATTGGTGTTGGAGTTGTACATGATAGGCTGATCGCACATTGAAAACACCCGATCGGTTATAGTGCCATGATACAAAGTCTTCCATCACCTGCACTCAGAGGTATTTGCAAGATTCTATGTGCATCAACTTGCCAGAAAACATCTCGGATCAAACTCTCATCCCACCGCCCAGTATATGGATCAATCAATTCCTCAACCTTGCTCAACATAGTAGCTCCCCTTGGAGTTATAATTTTCCTTGTTTCACTAATTGGGATCCAAGGATCATTCCAGATATTAATCTGTGAACCCGTACCCACCCGCCAAATGCAACCTCTCTTAAAAGTTTGTATACCCGATACAATACTTTGCCAAGTAAAAGAAGAGCCCTTTTTTGGTCCCGCCATGAGCATATTTCCATCAGGGTAGTACTTTGCACCTAGAACTCATGCACACAAAGATTCGGGATTCTGGAGTAAGCGCCAACACTATTTTGCTAGTAAAGCAAGATTAAAACTGTGCAGGTCCCTAAACCCCAATCCACCCTTACTCTTCGGGATGCATAACTTCCACCATGCAAACCAATGCATCTTCTTCTTTTTCCTCACTATCGCCCCACCAAAAACCTGCAATCTCGTCTGTAATTGCCTTGCAAATGTTTTTGGGTATTTTAAAAATGGACATAGCATACGAGGGGATTGCCTGGGCCACTGCCTTCAACAAAATCTCTTTCCCCTTCATTGAGAGCATCTTCTCCTTCCAACCCTTAATTCTCAGACAGATTCTGTCTATAAGGTGTTGAAAACAGTCACATATATCGACTCCCACAATAGTGGGGAGACCCAAGTATTTATCTGTTAATGCTTCAGTTAGGATATTCAGATTTACACATACCTCCTCCCTAACCAGCACACTTGTATTCGGACTGAAGAAAATACTTGATTTAGGAGTACTTACACACTGACCACTACTCCCACAGTAAACTTCTAGAATTCTTTTCAGTGTGTTTGCATTCTGAACATTTGCTTTCATAAGAATCAGCGAATCATCTGCAAAAAGCAAGTGGGAAATAGATGGTGCATCTCCGCAAACACGTATCCCTTCAATACCACCCACTTCTTCTTCATGATCTAACAGGCTAGAAAGCCCTTCTGAACAAATCAAGAACAAGTAAGGAGATAGAGGATCTCCCTGCCGTAAGCCTCTCGATGGTATAATAGCTTCTGTTTCCACTCCATTGAACCTTATTTTATAAGTCACTGAGGAGACACATTGCATTATCATTTCCACCCAAGCTGGGTGAAACCCCAATTTTAGCATCATTTGTTCTAGAAAACCCCATTCTACTCTATCATATGCCTTCATCATGTCCAATTTTACTGCACAAATTCCATTCGATCCATGGGTCTTCTTCTTTATTGCATGAAAGCATTCATAAGCTACTAACACATTGTCAGTAATTGGTCTTCCAGGTACAAAAGCACTCTGTGTTGGAGAAATTACCTCTGGAAGTATCTTCTTGAGTCTGTTTGCAATCATTTTTGATATGATTTTATAGACAACATTGCACAAACTAATAGGTCGATATTGAGTGATTACCTCCGGGCTGTCAACCTTAGGAATTAACACAATATTAGTTTGATTCCATCCGGTCGGTATCTTCCTGTTGTGGACTGGCTCTAGCACCTCATCCGTAAGTTCATCGCCTAGGATGTGCCAGAAGCGTTTAAAGAAAATTGCATGCAGTCCATCAGGCCTGGGTGCCTTCATATCCCCAATCTGAAACAAGGCTTTCCGTACCTCCTCCCGTGTGTACGGCTCCATCAATGATGTGTTCATTTGTGTACTGGCTTTTGGTTTCACCGTATTCAGCAAGCCTTGATCATAATCTGTAACATCAGAGGAAAAGAGGCCAGAGAAATAATTTGAAATAAGTGGGTTGAGGTTATCATTTCCCTCTACCCACCCATTATTATTATCCTTCAGTTTCTTAATCAGATTTCTCCTCTTCCTAGCAGAGGCAAAATTATGAAAATATTGACTATTGCGATCCCCTCTACGAAGCCATCTAATGTTACCTCTCTGGGCCCAGAAGATTTCCTCTTGATCTAGCAAATTTTCTATCAAAACTAATAATTCTTTTTGCCTCGAGCGAACCTCATTTGTGAAAGGAACTTGCATCAGTTTTTCCAGCTCCTTTTGCGCTTCATTCAAGCGAATCCGAGGTCCCTTAAGGACCTTCCTATCCCATTCATGCAGATCACGGTGGACAGCATCCACTCTCTCATGCACATTGGTATAAAGGCCTTGATGATGTGCCTTTTGCCATGTTGTTTTTATGATCTCTTCCACCGTTTCTTCTTCTAGCCATCTTGCTTCGAAATGCCTTTTATATTGTGGCTTTGCTTCTGCCACACCCGCAAGGTACTCTGTATCCAACATTATGGGCCTATGATCTGATTTGCCCATATCCAAGTTACACAGGCCTGCATATGGGTGCATACTTATCCACCCGCCGTTCGTCACAGCTCGATCAAGTCGCTCTTTCAGACCACCCTTGAACCACGTGAATTTATCCCCCACGTATCCCAGGTCTTCGAGATCACAATCTGATAATGCGTCCTAGAAAGCTTGCAATCGGGCTTGCTGTCTTGGCGCCCCTCCCTCTTTTTCTGATGACAGTAAGATCTCATTAAAGTCACCAATAATGACCCAAGGTAATCTAGACTGGGCGTGCAAGTCTCGTATATATTGGTATGTACGATCCTTGTGTTCCCAGCTAGGTTCTCCGTATATACCCGTCATTCTCCAAATATCTCCATTTGTCTCATGCACATGAACATCAATCCCTCCTCGTGCGGTGGTCTGGAAGTAGATCCTCACCTCCTTCTTCCAGACCATTAGCAAACCGCCCGTTCTACCATCCAAGCAAGGTGCCACAATTCTCTCGTCCATGCCCAACTTTCTCATCAACCTTTCTGCCTTATCCTCATCCAAATGCGTTTCGGACAGAAAAAACGCATCCGGTTTATGTCGCCTCTGGATATCCAGGAGCGAACGAACTGTCGGGGCACCGAGGAGACCCCGACAGTTCCAGCTTATAATTTTCATTGGTTCCGGCGATCCTCCTCAAAGGAGGTCGCCAATGAACTGCTCCCATGTTGATTCTCCATCTCTGTCCCTGCCCTAAGCCTCTTATTGTCATGTATTTTCTGCGGCGTGCTAAGCTGGCTTTTATCAACAACTCCTTTACTGTTGTTCTCAATCAACAGTACTTTCTCAGTAACATGTCCCGTACTAGGTGTACTGACCGGAGTTCCATCCTGGCCAATGAGCCTCTTTCGCGCCGTAGGGATGATGGTATCACCCAGGTCCATGTCAGCGGCTTCTTGCTCATTTGGGTCACCCGGGTTTCCTCTTCCTCCACCTCGGCCTCCTCCTCTTCCCATGCTTCCTCCACCTCTAGGGATATTAGTATTCCCCCTTCCACCACCATTATCAAACTGCACGAGCAACCATTCTCCCCATTCACAAGACTCAGGGGTATGGATTCCATCGCCACACTCTGTTACCTCATGACCAATTAACCCACAAAAGTTGCAGAATTTTGGGAGTTTTTCGTATTCCACAGGATACCTTTTCATCTCTTTCAGGGTCAGTGACAGATCCAATTCTTTCTCCTCCTCTCCGCAGAGATTCAAACCCTCGAACTTGCTTTCAAGATTGGATTCAAGCGGGGGAACCGCATCCCCGCCGCCGATGTTACCAGATGCGTCGCCGCCTCCAAGGCCACCCGCCAGGGTTTCCTTCATGCTTTCCGCCATGGTGTCACCTCCTGCAGCCGCCAGACGACCACCGCTTGGAGTTTTTACGTAAGGATTTGCCGCAGGTTTGGCTAAATCTGGATATACTCTCGCGCTGCCGCGAGAGAAACTAGGGAACCCTAGGTCGCCCTAGGGGAAAAAAACAAAATATAAGTTTCATGATTTCTACAAATCACTACAATGTTGTCGCGTCCTACTAGTATAACATGAAGTCGATACACAACGATCGACGGCCCTCCCAAAGGCCCTAACTCAAACAGACATAGTAAAATCTGTAGAAGGAAAGGGCCCATACTAAAGCCCAATCACAGTTACGGCCTCCGCTTTTCCTACTACTAGCCCATGGCGTTATTACCCTAGCCCCCCAACGTGATTAACGCGTGATTTGTGGGGATTATCGTTGGGCGCTGGCGGCTGCCGCTGCCTCTTGTGCTCCCTGCCCATGAGTAGACATTTGAGTCCGATTAATCAACACACACCGGCTCCATGAGGAGCGACCTGCAGATTACTCGTGTCAATTCTCTAGCGTCCCAGTCAACCAGCAAGGTTAGCATCAGTACTGTCTACTAATCTCTCTGAACTCTCATTTTAGATGCATAGAAATTTCTATATCCAATTTTAGTTATTTTAATGGTGACCTACAATGCTAATTCATTTAAAATTTATTTTGCTGATCTGCTTAGCAGTTATAAAAAAAGCGCCGTCAAACATCACAAAGATTAATTCAATTTTTATGCATGTTGTTTTGAGTTCTCAACCTACTGATTATTGTTAATGGGGCTAATGCGCAAGTTATCAATGCCGGTCCAATTGAAGCCGTCTATTGAATTGCATGATAATCTACACTGAGAAGTGAATTATCTTGCAATCAGGTCATCTTCTGATGAAATAATTAGTAATTTTTATCTTATTGGCAATTATAGGGTAAACTTTAACTTATACAAATTGAACTATACTTTAATTGCGTCCAAGTGACGCATCAATACAGTATTGCAGTAAAAAAAATCCATTGACTTTTTTCAAGTTTACTTGCCTCCCCCCCCCCCCCCCCCCCCCCCCCCCCCTCCCATATTCAAATCCTGGCTCCATCCCTGTGGCTAGCAGCACTACACTAGAACAAGGAGCAATATACCGGAATGAGGAGATCCTGGGATCGAACCCTGTGTCGCTTATAGGGAGACCTAGCTCTCGCGATTTTTGTGCTCTGTCATTACTGGAAAATTAAACCAACTCCATGTTTTTAGAGAAAAAAATATAGAGCTCTTTCATACAACATTTTTAAAAGACGAGGGCGGCAACGCCATTAACGATCTAGTAGTACATCATAAATGGATTGAGGCATAGGATCTTCAAACATGTATTTTCTTTAGCAAAGTGGGTAAGATCGTGCCCTTTTTATAGTTGTTTAAATTTGATTACGACACACAATCAACCATACCAAGTATTTCCCTCCTCCCCATCCCTGAGTGAGTCCCAAGCTAGAGTTTCTCAGTCTCCCGTCAGCGATGTTGTTGATCTGCCTTGTCTTGTGTGGTCTTAGGGCCATGAAGGCGCGGGTGTATCCCGACCCTTGCCGGTGGGATGGCTCATGCTATGTGCTTAGGTTATTTAGGGTTTGTATCCTTCTCCGAAAGATGAGGCGGCGGCGGCTTCCTGAAGATGGAATAACGTTCTTCCTGCCTAGCCCCCTCTCGGTGCTACGTATAGCGTCCTTGGAGAGTGTGTGGAGGTGCGTCCCCAGCGGATCTTGTGGGATTCGGTCGGTATTTGTCTTCGGTGGATCTATTTAGATTCGGCCTTCATTTGTGTGTGTTCGTGTGCCTTCAGGTCGGATCCTTCTGATATACACTTTTCATAGACGACGGTTGTTGTTCCGGTGTGCTGGTCGTTTAGGGTCTTACCATGGTGATTTCCCGACTGTCTACTACAATAAGGTTTGCCCGACTCTGGTGAGGGAGTGGCAATGACGGCAGCGCGCCTTCGGCTCGCTCCAGTGCTTGGAGTCATCGCCAGGTGGTCTATTCTTGCGTTCTTTGTACATGATGTTTTATAGAAATTGGAATTTTTCTTGCAACAAAAAATGACACGTAATCCTAGAAATTATTTTTTAGTCTTTTTTTAGAATCAATTTTAGTCTAATCCCACAAATTAATAATGACCAACAATGATATTAATTCTCCTTGAATAAGACCCAAGTTGTCCCAGTGGGCCGCCCTTGCCCATTCCCCCTCTCTAGTAACCGAAGAACTTAAAAACCGCAGCGACTATTTGTCGCTTTAAGTGACGCGAGAGGGCAACTTTCGCTGAAGGTTTTCCTCCACCTACGTCGTATTGGGCCGGCCCACTCGCCAGCACGTATAGATTAAAAATTCAAGAGATGAAATGGGTGAACAATGATTCGATCCCTGGCCTGCAAGCAGTTCGATTGGTGCTTCTACTTGAGGCTTTTTCGAGCCTTTTTTCTGTTTTTCCTTTTATTTCTTTTATTTTTTATTCTTTCTTGCATTTTGTTTCTTCATCTTTGGTTTTTTGCCTTTTGTTTCTTCTCCATTTTTTCTTTGGTTTTTTGTTTTCTTCTCCATGTTTTGTTTTTCTTTTGTTTTTTCTTATGTTTGTTTTCGTTTTCACTCTACATTTTCGTATGTTTCATAAACATTTTTTAGTAAGTGATCAACATTTTTTGTGTACACGTTCAACATTGTCCAAACTCTTATTCAATATTTTTCAAATAATTATTCAACATTTTTTAAAATACTTGTTCAAAATTTTAGTACTTATTCAACATTTTTCAAATACTTGTTCCACATTTTTCAAATACTTATTCAACATTTTGAATACTTAGTCAACATGTCAAATACTTGTTCAACATTTTTCCAATACTCGTTCAACAATTTTTAGTACTTATTAAACATTTGTCAAATACTTGTTAAACATTTTTAACTCTTATTCAAAAATTTCCAAAACTTGTTGAACACATTTCAAATACCTATTTAACATTTTTTTAATGCTTATTCAACATTTTTCAGATATTTTTAAACATTTCTAATATGTGTTTTTGAAGAGTGTTTTTTGCATATATATGTAGAACTTTTTAAAGTATAAAGAAAGGTACAAAAATAAAGGAAAAAAACAAGAACAGAAAAAAGGAAAGAAAAAGGCTGCGGCCTCCTGCGCGGCTGGGCCGGCCCATCTGGGCTCCCCACAGCACGAGGCTTTGCCCCTGTGCTCGCTTAAAGCGAGACATAGGGGCGCCCCTAAAATACCCCAAACTCTCACCGCCGATCCCAATCCCTACCTCACCGCCGATGTGAGCCACGCCGGAGATTCCCAAGCCGCGGGCGCTTCCTGCCGCCGAATCGATTCCCTCGCAGGCGAGGCCACTAGGAGGACCTCTGGAGTAAGCTGTAAGCCCTAGCTCCTCTACCATTTCTAGTCAGGGCTCAGGGGTTAATTTAGTTGGTTGGGCGGATCGACGATGTACCTGCCCAACGTTGTCTCCTCCAGTAGATCCGTGCTTGGAGACGGAAATTTTACCTGCTGTAGACCACAAATGCTTAGGAATATGTGCCTCCGATGAGCACCGGCGTAAGTTTCGCCGTGCCCTGAAAACAAATATCATCTCTTTTGCAGATTTCCACTTAATTTGCCTAACCAAATTACTAGTATTCCTTTTCTTTTGGTAGATTTACTACACCTGAGAAATCATGTTTAGGGATATGTACTTGGTTCAGATGTACACCTATCACGGTTTCAGCATGGCACCCCTCTTTTTCAAATTGCTCTTTACCTGACCAACATTTGTTTTTTTTTAGTTCATCTACACTTGCTAACAGAGTCTTGATCTGATGTAAAGTAAAATATTCAGTGATATACTTGGCTTCTGATGGAATGCGCAGGCATTGTTTCAGTTTCAGTCTGTAATTGAATAAGATGGTAGTTCTTTTTCTCTACATATTTTACTTGACAGAATGCCCTCCTCTGCTTTTTCTTCTATACACAAAACGAACACGTACTGTGTGCTGTAACTGATCATTAACACTGGGACATTGCAAATTAGAATTGGGAAAATGATTACTTCAAAATTGGTATACTCATGCTGCTTCTGTGGCGTTTCTAGTTTGAGGAAAAGGAATCAAAGGGTTATCTTTTGTGTCATAGTCGTACATCTCATTATCTAGAAAAATAGTGCTTAGTATACTGTCTAATCTTAGTTTGCAGACTTGCAGTTATGACTTACGATGAAAAGTAAATAGTGCTAGTGTGCTGTCTACTGCAGCTGTTAATAACAAGTGCAAGAAGCATAAATGTGTAGTGCAAGGCTAGTATTGCGATGTAGTATCACTAGTTCATTTTTGTGTGATGGATTTATGGTTCCCCTGCATCTTCATATTTTGATAATAGCCTGAACTTCTTCAGCTTTCTTATAAAATTGAGCTGATGACCTTTGGTCTTAGAATGGTACAAGAAACATATGTATTGCTAGTTGCAGTTCTTACTCTGTTTAACTATGAATGTCTTCGCTTGTAGACTTGTATGATGGAGGCTGCAATGTATCGCCATTGGTCAGATCTTCAGCCGGAACTCCTGGGCCTTGTTCTCAAGCACCTGCCCTCCCTGTCTGACCGTGTTCGTCTAAGAGCAGTCTGTCGCACCTGGCGCTCTAATAGTATGTTGCAGCCCCTTCCTCTGCCATTCCCGTGGCTCACCCTCCCAGACGGTACTTTCCTCAGCATTCCAGGCAGTGAAATTCACCGCATACCTGTACCAGAAGGTGCTTGTTGCCAAGGCTCCATTGACAACTGGCTATTCCTCATTGACAATGGTAATGTGTGCTCATTGATGAATCCTTTCTCCAAGACTGCATTAGAGCTTCCTAATCTAGTGGCTGTTTGGGAGCGTGAGATACGTTACCACTCTGACCGTAAACCAATTTTCTATAAGTTGGTGGTGCCCTCTCCCCTGGACTCATCACCTCATTCCCCTGTCGTTGCACTAATCATGGACGATGGTTGTTTCCATACACTCTGTATTAGCCAGCCACCGATCGCCACTGCCTCGCTCAGAGATAATAAGGATCCACGACTGTTCCTCAGTGATGTTGTATTCTTCAACGGGAAGTTGTACGCATGGGGTCGCTTCGGCCAGCTATTCATCGTTGATTTGGATAATGACCGTACCATTTCATCCATCAGCTGCATAATTGACTCTTTGGGTGACATAGGTGGAACACCTCAAGATTTGTCCATAGCAGAGGAGTACATGGTAAAACCGTATCTCATTGAATGTGGGGGTAAACTGTTGCTGGTGGCAAGATGGTTTCGCTGCACGCCACGTTCGACAAGCTACGATGTCTTTGAACAAGCGTACTGCCGTGTTTCAGGTCTTTGAGGCAGACCTGCACACCAGCCCCGGTCGATGGAGAAAGGCCACTGAGTTGGGTGGCCATGCGCTCTTTCTTGGCCAACATGGCTCCAAGTGCCTGCCTGCTGTGGAATGCAGTGGATACCATGAGGATTGCATCTACTTCATGTGTGACTATGTCTGGCCGACCTCTTCTGCGAATCCTCTTTGCGACTCTGGTGTGTACAGCATGAGGGATGGCACAATCACGCCATTGATGTCAGAGGCAGCAGCAGCACCGCTGCAGCGTGTTGGACAGTGGCGGCCCACATGGTTCTTCCCTCCTCAAGCTGTGTGATCAATCCATCAGGTTTTGTTCTGTTGTTTTGGAGATTCTCAGCACATATATGCCTCCCTTGTTCTGCTGAAGCCCTGTCATCCCACCCAGCCTGGGTGCTTCTCATGACTTTTACCATAGCAATCTGCTACTGTGTTATCTTTATTACCATGATTGTGTACACATCAAAAGTCTTGTGGATGATCTTATATGGGATGTGTATTTGAATGCGCAGTCTTCATGATAGCAACTTGTGAGTTTGTGTCATGTACTTGAACAAACTTTTTCTTTTTGCCCTGAAGCTGAAACAAACTTGGGAGGCCCATTAGCCCTGAATCAGGATCACTGTGATACCAAGTTTTGCTCTGAACTATGATCATCCTGCAACTGAGATAAATAAATCAGGATCGTGCACACAAGTGGTCAAATTGTCTGCTTAAGAAGTGATGGTTCAGTTTTGGTCTCAGATAAGATAAATTATAATGTTACAAATAATTCCATACAGATGTATTAAATATTATCTTCAACTTTCTGATCATAATATTTCTTTTATAAATTTTATGAGTGAAGAGATTGTGAAGTTTGACTGCATACATTTTGGGAGAACATTTTTGATTAGACGAAATATAGCTGCGTGTTTTTCTAGGGGTGCAAACCAGTTGAGTTTGGCCGAGCTTGTTGTATAAAACGAGGGAGTCCAATTTGACTCGAGCTGCAGAGTATGTTTATACCCAGCTTTTAAAATCGCGAGACGCTTTAGCTAGAAAAAAAAAACTTAAACATCTCAATAGTGTTGACAATGTGATTGCCTAAAAATTTGGAGATTACTAGATGATACCCCGCGCATTGCTGCGGGAATTTGTAGCATCGTATAGGAGAAGGATTTAGTAAGTGAGTAAATTGTAAACCGTGAAAAAAAATCCTTCAAAGAGTTATGAGAGGCTTCAAATTTTTAATTGATAAAGAAGGTTAGCTTGTCGGTTTCAAAATGTTTTCATAGTACCAAAGTAGTGAACTTTTTGTCAGATTATCAACGAAGATTGAACCAATGAATGATGATGCATATGACAATTCTTAGTTGAATATGCTGGAACAGACAGACCTATTATGAAGATTAAAAAGGTGAATTAGCTATTTTTACTTGAACACGCTGAAAGAGATAGCCTTATATGGAGAACAAAAGGGTTATCTAAGGTGACTGAGTGAAATTCTGAAGACGTACATTTCACAGAACTGAAAATGTGTCGCATCAACTAACCTCGTCCATTCTTATCTGACAAATACAATGGTTCTTTTCAGGAGAATACATAATAGTACATCCAATAGGGACTACTAAATATTGAACTGGTTCGAAGCACCATAACTAAGAAAAACACATGTTAAATGTTGCAGATCTTCACAAACTGAGGAAAAAAGTTAGACTGAAAAATACCAGTTCTTGACTTCTTGTGTAATCTCTACTTGGATCGTGAACCATATACTACATCCTAAGATCAATTTAGGCGGATTCAATATTCGCTGGGCATAAAGACCAATCATGATATAGCAATATATTGATTCTACATAATAAGAATCAGTTTGCGCTAGCCCCATCGGACATAATCTATTAAAAAATGTAGTAGCACATACGTGATACTTTCATTCAACTATGTGTGTTGGTGATTCCTGTCTATAAAGAATCCAATCTCATCATAAGAATTCATATGACCGAACAAAAGGAAATCATTGATATGCTCCAGCGCCATATGACATGAAAGCATCAGTCGAAAATGTGGAGAACATGTCAGGAAATTTATTTGGATCCATCTGCAGCAATGGCCTTCCTGCAAATGGCACATGACGAAGAGTAAAATTTCACGAAAATCTAGTTATGTAGATCTACATCCAACCTGACTGAGAAAATGGAGATGGCAGATCAAGATGAGCGACATGACTGGCTCAGGTATCATTCATCGTCTAGTTTGAGTTAGATAAACATATGCGTGCGGCAGCCTATAATCTGTTGCAAAAAAAATAATCAAGTGTTCTTCATTGTTGTATCCAATTGATTGCAGATTGAAAGACACTTACCACTTCTTCCAATTAAATCAAACACCATGAATCTGGTACATCAACAAATTGAACGGGTAGGAAGCAAGAGTCAATAAGAATCCCAAATTATGCAAGATGGTTGAACACCTAATAAAGATGAAGGTGTACATGTAGAGTGATTCGGATTTGCCGATCAGGTGGCTGCGTGGTGGCACCGTGGCGGCGGCGAGGGCTCCAGTTTTGTCCGCCCAACACACTTGGTGCCTGAAGGAGAAGGGGATGAGCCATGGTAGAGGCTTGAACTCACGTTCAGGAAGACGTACCATAGAGTTTTTCAGATTCCCAAGCAGGCGTCCTGTAGGTGCGGTGGTGGCAGCCAGGTCTCCAATTTTTCCCATCTAGACACTGGACGGAGATGAGCATCGACGAAGGAGGCTTCAACTCGGTTTGACTTCCCAGAGCAAACATTAACAAATCTGGATAGGAGTTTGGACACCCAGCTATTGATAGTACTGATGCAAATAGAGAAGATCGGGAGGGAGAAGAAAATCTACCAGATTCGTCTAGAAAATAGCATGGGAGACGATGGATGAATTAAACTTGTGTACCGCGGCCTGATGGGATTGCTTGCCGCCGCTGCCGGCTTCTTTTGCCCCAGATGGTTCGTGGCTGTCTGTGCGAGGAGGGGCCGTACCAGGGCAACGCCTGCGCACAGGCTTCCTCAGTTGCGCGGGATGGCCGCATCAGGCGCGTCCGGAGCGTCCGGCGTGAGAGGCCCGGAGCAGAGCGTCCGACTGGAATCGGGGCCGCGACGGCGATGGCCGCGTCTGGTGCATCTGAGGACGCCATCTGGCGAGGAAGGACCGGAACAGAGCAGCTCGTCCGAGGCCGCCGGCGGAAGGAGGGCCCGGAGCAGAACAACGGCGCGCGCACAGACTGATTTGGCTGCACCGGGATTGCGGCATCGATCACTCCTTCCACGGGAAAAAGGTTGATGGGAATCCAACGCGAGCGCCATAGCTAAGAGCTCGAACGTGCTTACAATCAGGAAGGGCCTTGGTGCGGTGCGGGAGGAAGTGCCTTGGTGCGATGTACTATGTATAGTGCGAAGGTATTGGAGGGACGGGGAGATTGTAAAACGGAGGGGTGGATGATTGCTCACATCCCCCATCCGTTTCATGTGCGTTTGTGGTGGGGAGACCGGGAGTGGCAGAAGAATAGGAGAAGATGAGCAGTCGGGGAAATTAAGGCCTGGAGACATGCGCAGTTGGCGGGTGGCTGGGAAAAAACTGACGGCAGACGTGGCACTGTGATAGGTGGATATGCTTTACTGAATGATGACGTGGCATAAAGCCGATGTGGACAGTGTGCATGTTGAGAAAATTGGTAATAGTGGGGATCAACTTCTTAAGAATGTTAGATTTGTGTTTCCATGTTAAACACTAAAAAGTCTAATTTATGTTAATAGGTGATGATTTTTTATTCCAAGCATAGGATGTAAAAATATTGTAAATTTTGTTCTATTTATTACTCCATATAATAACATGATAAAATGGTACCCTAAAAAGACTAATTTTTTCAGCTGGGCCGTATCGATGGAGGATTGAGGTCCCTTTTTCAGCTGGGCCGTGAGGCTTCGTTGGACTGGGTGGGCCAGTATAATTCGGCCAGGCTTCGGTACACGGAGTCACGGACGACTTTAGTCAGGAAAGATTGTCTCAAAAAAAAGTCAGGAAAGATCGATCGATCATGCTTGCCTTGAAATAAAGAGGAGTTTTAAAAAAGAAGAGAAAGACTAAAAGAAAGCCTAAAAAGGGAATGATCGATCCCGCGTGGCGATTGTGGGAAGAGCTTGACGAAAAGAAGTTGCACAGGGCCGTGATAGGAGAAATTATTTATGCAAAAACGTCTTAAGAGAGATTATTTATGCACAATCATTTTGTTATTGTGAATAAATACAAAAATGTCCATCCAATCCAAGTTAATCGCAGCTGTACTAGAGTTGTGTCAAAAAAATTTATTAGAGGGAGTAGTTCTTCTCTACATGTGAGCATCATTATTCTTGTGAATCAACCTATGGTTGGATGGTTAAAGGGACTGTGGTATTCCCAGTCCATCAGGGTTCAAATCCTAGTGCTCGCATTTATTCCTGGATTTATTTCAGGATTTCCGGCGATGCGCATTCAGTGAGAGGAGACGTTCCCGTCGACGATGAGGCGCCTATGGTGATTTCATAAATCTCAAGATACACTCACATGGTTTTAACACACATCTAACCATCAACATGTTTTAAAATTTGAACTTTTGAGTTTTATTCGTTTAATAACGAGAAAATTCTGATTTTTATAGGCTTTGAACTTCACCATTTTTAAATTTGCACTTCTTAATTTTTGGTTAGTAACGGGAAAATTCTATTTTTGATAAACATCGGACCACTTCGTTATTTTAATTTAAACTTCTAGTTTTTTGAAATAGGGAAAATCATTTATATATTATTTGAACTTCACCTTTTTCGTTTATGAGTTTTATAAAAATGCAAAAAATGGAGTTGTGTTTTTTATTTTTTGAATAGGTAAATCCTAGGTTTTGATAAACTCTGAACTTCTTTCTTATTTTAATTTGAACTTCCTCTTTTTTATTTTAGAGTAAAGTATTGTTTTTTATTTTCAAATAAACATCAAATTTGACTACCTTTTCAACTTGAACTTCATCGTTGATAATTTAAAAAAATGGATATATGTATTTTTTTAGAACAGAAAATCATAGATTTTTTAATAAACATCTACACTTTTTTAAACTTTTTTAGGTGTTCCTTTATTTTAATTTCAAGTTCTTCATCTTATTATTTAGTAACGAGAAAAATCTGAGCTTTTTATATATTTCGAACTACTCTCTTATTTTAATTTGAACTTCTTAGTGTTATTCTTAGAAAAAAATGTTTTCAAATAAGCATCAAACAAAATTTTTAAAAATAAAATTTCCTACTTTTATTTTTCCTAGAAATGGAAATAATTTGATTTTTCCGTATACTTCTCCGTTATTTTATTAGAACTTCTCGATTTTTATTTGTTTAGCAGCAAGGAAAATCTGTTTTTTAAAATTTGAACTTCATAGGTTTCTTGAACCAAACTTCTCGGTTTTTTTAAACGGTGAAAATCAAATGATTTGTTATTCTAAATTGAACTTCTAGGTTTTTATTAATTTTGAAAAGTAAAATTTCAGATTTTTTTAACTTTTGACTACATTGTTATTTTTAATTTGAACTCCTATATTTTTTTGAATGGGGGAAATCATTCTTTGCTCAAAATCCTTTTTTACAGACATCGAACATCACCATTTTCTAAATTTGAACTTCTTGGTTTTATTCTTTTAAGAATGAGAAAAAACTAAAATTTTAATAGACATCTAAACTTTTCATTTTTTTTATTTGAATTTCTTAATTTTATTGGTTAGTAATGGGGAAAACCCTTTTTTATAAACATTGGACAGCACCGATATTTTAATTTGAACTTCTAGTTTTTTTAAAATGGGAAAACCATTTTTTTAGAAATTCTTTTGAAATGTTCCTCTTTTTTATTTGAACTTCTTGATCAATTTTTTTGAGCTTCTGGATATTTTTAAATATCAACATCCTCGTGAGTTTTTGTAAAACTCTACTTTTTAATGCAATGTAACATCACACTTTTCATATTCTCCCCAAATGTTTTGCGAATGGCATATTGTTTCAAGTTGATGATATGATACATATTTGAACTAGCACACCTAGCTAGTTCATGTTTTTCAATTGTTTTTTTATGAAATGCAACAAGTTAAGATTCTTTGAACTCCTCTGCTGGTTATATATGAACATCACCATATGATTCCGGTGCATGGCATTTGAGTTGGCCCACAATCCTCCATCACGCTGACCCTCGCCGTCCTCCGGCTCTCCACTCCATAGTTGAACTTCAATTGCGCACATGCATACATGGATCCATCAAGATTCAAGAGTCAATGCAATCTTCAGTTATTTTCTTCAAATTTTGTTCTCGGCCCATGGCGTCCATCAATTCGTTCAATAATTCGGTGGCATGGAACAACAAAGACAGAACGTTTCTTTTGTTCTGCAGAACGCATGTGCAAAAACCGCCAACATTGATTTCGAGATAGTGTTGGTGTTCCAGAAAATATACTTTAACATACTTTTGACCTTCTCGAACAATTTCTTTTGACCTTCAGTCGTTTTTCCTTATTCCAATATAACTGATCCAACTTGACAACAACGTATAATGCTTTACAGCGCCAACATCGTGAGCATCTTCGCCCGTGTCAACGAGGAAGGAGTCCCTGAGACACGCTGTTGCACAGACACCAGCTCCACCAGCAATACACCGAGCTGCAAAACAAATTCAGTTAAAATCATGGTTCATAAACTACTATACATTTTGTAGTTAACATCATGCTTCACAAACTACTGGACATCATGGTTCACGGGGAGAGACGGGTAGAGAGAAGTACAAGTTTTCTTTTTGTGCAGTGAACAGTATAATCTTTTGCTAGTGTTCTTCAGATATTATAGAAATAAACTCTGAACTTGTAACTTGATAGAAACTGAACTTTGGTTCTTTTGGAAATTTGGAAGACTATGTGAGTTGCTTCCGCACAAGACACCAGCTACACACGCCTGGGAGAAGAGAAATTGAAAGCAGGCCTCTGTAATATCCAATCGATCACAAAAGTAGCAGCTTCATATCACAAGTTCAGAAGAACGTTCTACAGAGACTTCAAAACAACAAGCTAAAAGGTTGAAAGGTTATAACCTGCAGCAGCAAGTCATGCAAACTAGCGTGACAGTAGGCGTATAGCCCTTTTAGACCTTCGCTTACATCCATAGTAGAACTTCAGGGCGGCCACCGTATAGCTGTACTAGAACTTTTCATAAAACGTCTTTGCACTTGGTGTACAGTGGCCATAAGCGACAGCGGCCTCGAGCACGACTAGAGCCAACTCTCTGCAAGGGAGCCTTCGTATCCTTATCTGCTTACGGGTTCGGTACTGATTAGGCTTATCTCTGAACCCAAACAGGTATGGTATTGAGCAGGAGTACACTCTCCTCCTGAAGGACGTGAACTGACCTCTTCATTGGCCCATTGGTGGCTACCATGGCCCTCAGGCAAGAAAATTCTCAACAAATCTGTTCAAGCTTACGTAAAACATAAAACAAATATGTTCTTGAACTCAAAATTGTCCACAATTCACTGAAGGTAGTAGGTTTTCAGATGATATTGATTGTGTGCATTTGTGCAGGGGCCATACTACTGCGCCGCCGGCGCCGACAAGGCGCTCGGGCGCGACATCGTGGACGCACACTACAAGGCCTACCTCTACGCCGGGATCAACATCAGCGGTATCAACAGGGAGGTCATGCCCGGCCAGGTACGCAACTTGGTTCCTCTCTTGTCAAAAATGCTCTGCTAGGCGTGGGGTCTGGGAATTTCTGAACCTGATTCCTCATCTTGGTGACACGACACTGACAGTGGGAGTTCCAAGTCGGGCCATCCCAACCAGCACCAGTTTCTGTTGCTGCTACCGCCGGCGATGCGGAGGAGTCTGCGGCGATGGCTGGGGCGCAGTCTGCGATGACCCCAGTGCCTGCGAATGTCATCCCTCGCCCAGTCAGTTCGGGATCCTGCCGGATCCATGCGCACCGGTGCTCATGCGGGACGGTAGATGCAGCAGGGGCGCGTTGGAAGGTGGGCGGCGACGGCGACGTCAGAGTTGGTGGTGAAGGGTTCGCGCTGGGTGGTGGAGATGGTGGCGGGGGCTGGGGGTTCTGGGGCGGCACCGGCGAGCTGGTGTGGGTGGGCGACGGTGAATCCGAATCGGTGGTTTCTTGGGGCGGCGGCGCCTTGGGTTGTCGGGGCGGCGGCGGCGGCGCGCGAGGTTAGGCCGGGGGCGGCGGCGGCGGCGCGCGAGGTTAGGCCGGGGGCGGCGGCGGCGCGAGGGATCAGGGGCGGGGCGGCGGGTTGGTCGGGGGGTTCCTGGGGCAGCGACAACTGGGTCGGGATCGGGTGCGGGAGGTGGGGGATGGTTGGGTGGGCTCTTTTTTGTTCGCTGTCGGTTCGGGTGTTCGGGAACATTCGGATCGGACCCTATATAGGCCCGACATGATGCAAATAGTTATTCTAATCTCAGAATTAGAATAGTGTCACTATATATATATATTCTATGATTAACTAATGAAAAATTAATATATATTATGAATTCCATTTTTATCTGTTTTTGTATATTAATTTGAATCTAGCTGTTATCATTCACATATACATAATGGAAAGCGTATATACACACATTGAAACAGAAAATATAAGAATAAAAAACATAGTACACACATTGAAACAGAGCAATAAATAGAGCAATACTATGATTGTTGTGAATACAAAACTATCCACATTGAAACGACTTTTCAAAATAAAACGCGTCCACGAGACCATGACTAGTAGCCCTTGCCTACGGTAGCTCTTGGCTCTGCCTGAACTCGTGCAGGCGTTCGTCCAAGCGGTTGATGCGCTCGCAGTACATCTGAAGCCTGATCTCGAGCTCCAAGTTGGCTATTTCATCGGAGATCACCAGCTCGAGGATGCAACGGCCATATTCCTCTACTGTGCCCAGGTGGACACCTCGGCCAAGGAGGCGGTCGAGTCTACGGGCCAGCGTGTTGACATCTAGCGGGCTGCGGACAAGGCGAACGGTGCTGCGGGCATCCGGTACAAGTACGGCGGGGCCCGCCTCTGGTGCAAGTACGGCGCTGAGGGCCTCTGCCCACTCCTGGCGAGGAATGGGGGTACTAACAGGACGTGTGCCCAGCTGCGACACCCTGTCGATAGCAGGCAAGCGCCGATGGATCCGCTCTTGTTGTGCGGTGCACTGCGCCTCTCGCTCTGCGGTGCTCCAACGGCCGCTGCCCATCGGCGTGGACGCGCCTAGCTTGCTTTGCGGCGCGCCATCGATCATGTTCTGCGGCGAGCTGCAGCCTGTCTGTGCTGACATACCTATCTTGATCCGCGGCGTTCAAGTGCCATGCGCCAAAGGTCTGCTCAATCCTGCCGATGACGCGCATCATGGCGTCATCCATCGCGTTTCCGGGGAGCGCCTCAGCCTTGACGGGCCGTGGCGCCTGCTCGTTTTCCTCGTCGACGAGGTTGATGGCAGAGGCGACACTTTGGTGGGTTGTCATGCTTGGAAAAGATGGATGTGCTACAGGCTACGCTTGTCGCCTCCGTGCGTCGCGCGCCGCCTATGCGCAATATCGTTGGGTGGCGGGAAACAGGTGAGGAAATGGCGAGAAACAGTGGCGTGTTCATAAAACGCCATCAATTAATGGAAACTTAGCATAGAAGGAACATCGAGCTAGCACAAGAAGTAGATGATGATCAAATGAACACGGACCACACTAGGGAACCCGTTGATGATGAATTCATTAATCCCAAACGGATTAATTAGAAGCAATCGTCTGTGTTATTATCGGTCTTCCCACACATTTCTGATTACAGACCTGTTTGTCGCGTATCACACACATCTTGTTATATTGAACCGTTTTTTATCTCTTGTCTCGATGCAAATAGTTCATCCGAGTGAACTGCATGCCGTATATCTCACACACCTTCATCTGGCTGCCCGTTTTTTTGTGTTGCATAATCACAAACAGGTCATTCGAGTGAATTGTATGCTGTATATTGCACACACCTTCATCTGGCTGCCTGTTTCTTTTGTTCCTCCTCATCGCAAATAGTTAATTGAGTTGAACCGTATGCCCTGCATCGCACACGCAACTAAAATCTGAACCGTGTTTGATGCATCCTCCATCGCAAACATTTTGCACCTTTTTTACGGTTATTTTACACAACTGTTTGCGATTATGGCATCGCACACAGTTTCGTCGAAGGGTCTCTGATCATAGTGTCGCGTTAGTAGCAACCAGCAGTAGTGCAAGATGATGTATTATGGAACGAGTAAAGAGACATGTCGATAACGAGATTGAACTAGGTATGAAGATACAGACCATCGAATCTCGGCCAAGTAACATACCGATGGATAAAGGGAATTACATATGTTGTCATAAGGTTTGAACGATGAAGTTCTTCGTAGAATATGTAGGAGCTAATATGGGCATTCAGGTTCCTCTATTGCTTATTGACCGGAGAGGTGTCTCGGTTATGTCTACATAGTTCTCGAACATGTAGGGTCCACACGCTTAACGTTTGTTAACGATATAGTGTTATATGACTTATATAATTTGATGACCAAATGTTGTTCGGAGTCCCAGATGAGATCATGGACATGACGAGGATCTCTGGAATGGTCCGGAGGTAAAGATTTATATATAGGACAATGATATTTGGACACCGAAAGAGTTTGGGGATGTACCGGGTAGAAATTGGGTCACCGGAAGGGGTTCCATGCACCTCGGGAGGTTAATGGGACGTATTGGCCAAAGGGAGGGAGCACCTCAGCCCACAAGGGGCTGGCGCACTCCTCCTAGGCCGCAGCCCTTGGGGAGAGAAGGAAAGGGGGAGTTAGCCTACCCCTTCCTTTCCTCTCCCCCTTTCTTTCCCCCCTCCGGCAAATATGGTAAGGGGGCACTTGGGAAATACCCCAAGTAGGATTCGGCCCTACTTGGGGCGCCCCTTGGCCTCTCCCCCTCTCCCCCACCTATATATATGTGGGAGGGGGCGCCACACAAACCCACAACAATCTATTAGCCGTGTGCAGCGCCCCCTCCGTTGTTTACACCCTCGGTCATATTTTCGTAGTGCTTAGGGGAAGCCCTGCGGAGATAGCATCATCACCACTGTCACCACACTTCGTGTGATACGTCCATTTTGCATCACGTTTTCGTAATGTTATTTATGATGTTTATATACATAATAATGCTTTTTAGAGTAATTCTAATGCCTTTTCTCTCATAATATGCAAGGTACACACAAAGAGGGAGAATTCTGGCAGCTGGAAATCTGGACCTGGAAAAGCTACATCAGGCTACCTATTCTGCAAAACTCCAAACAAGCTGAAACTTCATAGAGAATTTTTATGGAATATATGAAGAATATTGGAGCAAATAAGTACCAGAGGGGGCCCACCAGATGGGCACAACCCACCTGGGCACGCCTGGGAGCCCAGGCGCGCCTTGGTGGGTTGTGCTCACCCAGGCTCACCTCCGGTGCCCATCTTCTGGTATATAAGTCATTTTGACCTAAAAAAATAAGTAGACGACTTTCGGGACGGAGCACCACCGTCTCAAAGCGGAACTTGGGCAGGAGCACTTTTGCCCTCCGGCGGAGCGATTCCGCCGGGGGAACTTCCCTCCCAGAGGGGGAAATCATCGTCATCATCACCAACAAATCTCCCATCTTGGGAAGGGCAATCTCCATCAACATCTTCAACAACACCATCTCATCTCAAACGCTAGTTCATCTCTTGTGTTCAATCTTGTTACCGGAACTATAGATTGGTGCTTGTGGGTGACTAGTAGTGTTGATTATATCTTGTAGTTGATTACTATATGGTTTATTTGGTGGAAGATTATATGTTCACATCCATTATTCCCCTCTGATCTTGAGCATGTTTATCACTTGTGAGTAGTTACTTTTGTTCTTGAGGTCACGGGAGAAATCATGTTGCAAGTAATCATGTGAACTTGATATGTGTTCGATATTTTGATAGTATGTATGTTGTGATTCCCTTAGTGGTATCATGTGAACGTCGACTACATGACACTTCACCATATTTGGGCCTAAGGTAATGCATTGTGGAGTAGCAATTAGATGATGGGTTGCGGGAGTGACAGAAGCTTAAACCCTAGTTTATGCACTATTCCGTAAGGGACCGATTGGATCGAAAAGTTTAATGCTATTGTTAGAATTTATTCTTAATACTTTTCTCATAGTTGCGGATGCTTGCAGGAGGGTTAATCATAAGTAGGAGGTTTGTTCAAGTAAGAATAGCACCTTAGCACCGGTCCACCCACATATCAAATTATCAAAGTAGCAAACACAAATCGAACCAACATGATGAAAGTGACTATATGAAATTCCCGTGTACCCTCAAGAATGCTTTGCTTATCATAAGAGACCGTTTTGGCCTGTCCTTTGCCTCAAAAGGATTGAGCTACCTTGCTGCACTTTTGCTACTATTATCGTTACTTGCTCGTTACAAATTATCTTGCTATCAAACTACTCTGTTACTTACAATTTCAGCACTTGCAGACATTACCTTGCTGAAAACCACTTGTCATTTCCTTCTGCTCCTCGTTGGGTTCGACACTCTTACTTATTGAAAAGAGCTGCAATTGATCCCATATACTTGTGGGTCATCAAGGCTATTTTCTAGCGCCGTTGCCGGGGAGTGAAGCGCCTTTGGTAAGGAAACATTTATATAGTGTGCTGAAATTTATTGTCACTTTCTACTATGGAAAATAATCCTTCGAGGGGTTTGTTCGGGGTATCTTCACCTTGAACAGAACCACAATTAGCTATCCCTCAACCTACTACACCTACTGAAAATATTGAATATGAAATCCCTTCAGGTATGATAGAACAATTGCTAGCTAATCCTTATGTAGGAGATGGAACCGAACATTCTGATATGCACTTGATATACGTGGAACAAATTTGTGGATTGTTCAAGATTGCAAGTTTACCCGGAGATGAAGTTATGAAGAAGGTTTTCCCTTTATCTTTGAGGGGAAAAGCATTGGCAGGGTATAGGCTATGTGATGATATTGGATCCTGGAATTGGAATCGATTGAAATTGGAGTTCCACCAAAAAAGTTATCATATGCATCTAGTTCATCGTGATTGGAATTACATATATAATTTTTGGCCTCGTGAAGGAGAAATTATCGCTCTAGCTTGGGGGAGGCTTGAGTCAATGTTATTCATGCCCCAATCATGAGCTCTCAAGATAAATTATTATCCAGAATTTTTATGCTCGGCTTTCTCATAATGATCGATCCATGCTCGACACTTCTTGTGCTGGTTCTTTTATAAAGAAGACCATTGAATTCTGGTGGGATCTTTTGGAAAGAATTAAATGCAACTCTGAAGATTGGGAACTCGATGAAGGTATAGAGGCATGTATTAAGCTAAAGTATGATTGTGTTAAATCTTTTATGAATACTAATGCTTTTCAAAAGTTTAGCACTAAATATGGACTTGACTCTGAGATAGTAGCCTCCTTTTGTGAATCATTTGCTACTCATGTTGATCTCCCTAGAGAGAAGTGGTTTAAATATCACCCACCTATTAAAGAAGAAATTAAAGAACCGGTACTAGCTAAAGAAGAAACTATACTTTATAATGTTGATCCAGTTGTTCCTACTTCTTATATTGAGAAACCACCTTTCCATGTTAGGATAAAGGAACATGCTAAAGTTTCAACTATGGTTAACAAAAGCTATATTAGAACACATAAACCTGATGAACAAATCAAAGTATAGCCTAGTATTGCTATGGTTAAAGATATCCTCGAAGAAAATATAGAAGGGCATGTTATTCACTTCTGCAATGAAGCTACTAGAATTGCTAAACCTGGTAAAGAAGATAAACATAGACCAGTTGTTGGCATGCCTATTGTAATAGGAGATCACTGTTATCATGGTTTACGTGACATAGGTTCTAGCATGATTGCTATTCTCTTTACCCTTTATCAAGAAATTATGAATGACATAGCACCCACTAAAATAGAAGAAATAGATGCAAACTATTAAACTTGCTAATAGAGATACCATCACACCACTTGGGATTGTTAGAGATGTTGAAGTCTTGTGTGGGATAATAATAAAATACCCTAGTGACTTTCTTGTTCTTGGTTCCCCACAAGATGAATTGTCCCATTATCTTTGGTAGACCTTTCTTGAACACCATCAATGCTAGGATAGATTGTGAGAAACAAACTGTCGGTGTTAGTTTTGGTGATGAATCTCATGAGTTTAATTTTACCAAGTTTAGTAGGAAGCATTGTGAAAAAGAATTTCCTAGTAAGGATGAAATGATTGGTCTTGCTTCTATTGTTGTGCCTCCTACTGATCCACTAGAACAATATTTGCTAAACCATGAAAATGATTTACATATGCATGAAAGAAATGAAATAGATAAGATTTTCTTTGAACAACGTCTTCTGCTTAAACACAATTTTCCTATTGAAACTCTAGGGGGTCCTCCTCCACCTAAAGACGATCATGTGTTTGAATTAAAACAATTGCCAGGCACTCTGAAATATGCTTATCTTGATGAAAAGAAGATATATCCTGTTATTATTAGTGCTAACCTTTCAGAACATGAAGAAGAAAGATTATTGAAAGTTATAAGGAAGCACCGAGTTGCTATTGGATATACTCTTGATGATTTAAAGGGCATTAGTCCCACTCTATGTCAACACAAGATTAATATGGAACCTGATGCTAAACTCGTTGTTGATCACCAACGTCGGTTAAATCCAAAAATGAAGAAAGTGGTAAGAACGGAAATCTTAAAACTTCTGGAAGCAGTTATAATCTATCCTATAGCTGATAGTAGATGGGTAAGTCATGTTCATTGTGTCCCTAATAAAGGAGGTATTACTGTTGTTCCTAATGATAAGAATGAACTTATTCCACAAAGAATTGTCATAGGCTATAGAATGGTAATTGATTTCAAAAAATTAAACAAAGCAACTAGAAAAGATCATTACTCTCTACCTTTTATTGATCAAATGCTAGAAAGATTATCTAAGCACACACATTTTTGCTTCCTTGATGGATGTTCTGGTTTTTCACAAATACCTATTTCTCAACCTGGTCAAGAAAAGACCACTTTTACTTGTCCCTTTGGCACTTATGCTTATAGACATATGCCTTTTGGTTTATGCAACGCACCTGCTACCTTTCGAAGATGTATGACTGCTATATTCTCTGACTTTTGTGAAAATATTGTTGAGGTTTTCATGGATGACTTCTTTGTTTATGGGAAGTCTTTTGATGATTGTTTAAGCAATCTTGATCGAGTTTTGCAGAGATGTGAACAAATAAATCTTGTCTTGAATTGGGAGAAGTGCCACTTCATGGTTAATAAAGGCATTGTCTTGGTTCATAAAATTTTTGAAAGAGGTATTGAAGTGGACAAAGCTAAGGTTGATGCAATTGAGAAAATGCCATGTCCTAAAGATATCAAAGGTATTTGTAGTTTCCTAGGTCATGTTGGTTTCTATACGAGGTTTATCAAAGACTTTTCTAAAATTTCTAGGCCTCTCACAAATCTTTTCCAAAAGGATGTTCCTTTTGTTTTTTATGATGATTGTTTTTGCCTTCAAAACACTCAAGAAAGCCTTAATTTCTGCACCTATTGTTCAACCACCTGATTGGAACTTGCCTTTTCAAATTATGTGTGAGGCTAGTGATTATGATGTTGGTGCTGTTCTAGGACAAAGAGTTGATAAGAAATTGAATGTCATTCATTGTGCTAGTAAAACTCTAGACAGTGCTCAACAAAATTATGCAACTACTGAAAAGGAATTCTTAGCATTGGTGTTTGCTTGCGATAAATTTAGATCTTACATTGTTGATTCAAAAGTTACTATTCACACCGACCATGCTGCTATTAAATATCTTATGGAAAAGAAAGATGCTAAACCTAGACTTATCCAATGGGTTCCCTCACTACAAGAATTTGATTTACATATCACTGATAGGAAAGGAGCTGAGAACCCCGTAGCTGATAACTTGTCTAGGCTGGAAAATGTGCTTGATGAACCACTACCTATTGATGATAGTTTTCCTAATGAGCAGTTAGCTGCAATAAATGTTGCTCATAATACTCCTTGGTATGCTAACTATGCTAATTACATTGTTGCTAAATATTTACCACCTAACTTTACATACCAACAAAAGAAAAAATTCTTCTACGATTTAAGACATTACTTTTCGGATGAGCCACATCTTTATAAAGAAGGAGTAGATGGTATTATTAGACGTTGTGTACCTGAGCATGAACAGGGACAAAACCTACGGAAATGTCACTCCAAAGCATATGGAGGACATCATGCTGGAGATAGAACTGCTCACAAGGTATTACAATCTGGATTTTATTGGCCTACTCTCTTCAATGATGCTTGTAAGTTTATCTTATCTTGTGATGAATGTCAAAGAATAGGTAATATCGGTAAGCATCAAGAAATGCCTCTGAATTATTCACTTGTTGTTGAACCATTTGATATTTGGGGATTTGATTACATGGGACATTTTCCTTCCTCTAATGGGTATACACATATTTTGGTTGTTGTTGATTATGTTACTAAATGGGTAGAAGCTATTCCAACCAGTAGTGCTGATCACAACACCTCTATTAAAATGCTTAAGGAAGTTATTTTCCCAAGGTTTTACTACTAGGAAAAGGGCTATAGCTAATATGGACATTAATGGCGCACCACATATGTGGTGCGCCACTGCTATATAGCAGTGGTGCACCATGTGTAGGTGCGCCATTAGTGTCCATATCACTAATGGCGCATCACTCCCACGGTGCGCCACTACTAACAATTTTTTTTATTTTTCCAAAACTAGTAATGGCGCACCAGGGCATAGTGCGCCATTACTAGTTTTAACTAGTAATGGCGCACCACACGCTCTGTGCGCCACTACTAACAATTTTTGTTCTTTTTTTTCAAAACTAGTAATGGCGCACCACTGTATAGTGCGCCATTACTAGTTCAAACTAGTAATGACGCACCACAACCACGGTGCGCCACTACTAACTTTTTTTTGCAGAACTAGTAATGGCGTACCACGTAACAGGTGCGCCATTAGTAACTAGGGTTACTAATGGTGCATTTTTAGGTGGTGCGCCATTGGTAACCTGAGAGCAGCTAGATATTTTGATAGCCACCTACCACACTCACTTTCCTCACTTCATTCTCTCCACCTCCTCCTCCAAGCTTGTCTCGGCTGCATCCTCCTCCTCACCTCATTTGCACCATAGATTCACCCAAATTAAGTGGTTAAATTACCTTTTTTGATAGGTAAGTAAGGGGAAAGCTTTCTTTATGTTGTAGATCTGCTTTTTTTCTCCCTCCAACAACGTGCACATGCACTTTTTATGGCCTAGATCTACGTATGTTTGTGTTTGCAGGTACCGGTATTTGAAATGCGATAGTTGCCAATATTTTGCTGGAATGTTGATTCATTTCCGTTTCGGCGAGAATTTGGCACTATGCATTCTTTTTGGTCCTATTTTTAGGCAAAGTCATGCCAAAAAAATTTGGTTCTAAAATATCGTTTTGCTCTACCCCGCAGGCGACCATGGTCCGCACGATGACCGAAGGCATCGTGAATAGGTTTTTGAGCTCTGCGAAGGCCGAGATGCTTCAAAAGAATGAGACAGAGATAAGATGTCCATGTCGAAGATGTAAGCTGAAGAGCCTTATGGACCCGGATTCCGTACAGGTGCGGGACCACCTGCTCTTGCATGGTTTCATGGATGGCTATAGGTGGCAAGGTGATGAAGATGATTATGAAGGCGTCCATGGGGGCCAGGCAAGAAATGAGGAAGGGCAGCAAGACAACCGCGGCGAGGGCGGGCGAGAATATGAAGAATCTCCAGGACATGATCACGAAGTAGATGCAGTACACAGTCATCATGTAGAAGATGCCGGACATGATGATGAGGAAGATGCCGGAGCAGACAAAGGGCATGATCATGAAGATGAAGATGCTGGAGCAGACGATGATGGACCGTCGATGGGCTGGGTGCAGGACCCTCATATTCAAGAGCTGCTTCTCAAGCAAACGGATAACGCAAGAGCTGCCGCCCAAGAGAAAGCCAAGATGGATCAACTGGAGATAGACGCGATTACTCCATTGATGAAGGATGCAGGCCCAAGGATACCCGCTTGAAAGTAACGCTCATGGCTCTGGAGATGAAGGTAAAACACAAAATGACCGACGCATGCTTCGACGAGAACATGTCATTCTGGCACGCACGTCTTCCCAAGGGGAACAAGTGCCCGACCAGTTTCGAGGAGGCGAAGAAAATTGTGTGTCCTCTGGATTTACCCCACGTGAAATACCATGTGTGCATGAACAATTGCGTCATTTATCGGGACGAGCACGCGGAGTCTACCATATGTCTGGTGTGCGGTGCCACTCGATACAATAAGAGGAAGAAAGCTCCTAAAAAAGTGGTGTGGTAATTTCCGATCACTCCTCGTCTACAGTGGTATTTCATGGACCCTAAGCTAGCAAAGCTCCTGCGTTGGCACGCGGATAGGGAGGAGAAGAAGAAGCGAGAAGATGAAGGAAATGATCCGAAGATAAATAAAAAATACAAGATGCTGAGACACCCTAAGGATGCGAGCCAGTGGCAAGCGTTGAACTTCAAACACCCATAATTTGGGGATGATCCAAGGAACATCATGCTGGGCGCGAGCACCGATGGAGTCAATCCGTTTGGCAGCCAGAGAAGCACACATAGCACCTGGCATGTGTTTGTGTGGATGTACAACCTTCCCCCCTGCTTGTTCATGAAGAGGAAGTACATTCACATGAGTATGCTAATTGAAGGGCCGAAACAACCAGGGAACGACATCAATCTGTATCAGGGGCTGCTAAAAGAGGAGCTAGACATGCTGTGGAAAACGCCAGCCAATACGTGGGACGCCGCACAGAAAGAATATTTCCCTATGAGAGCCGCACTGCTCATGACGGTGCACGATTATCTCAGTTACGGATATGTCGCGGGGCAGGTGGTCCACGGATTTTCTGGATGCGTCAGGTGCATGGATGACACAACTTATCGCCAGCTAGATAGAGATCCCGGGTCTTTGAAAACCGTGTTCATGGGACATCGAAGGTGGCTTCACGACGATGACTCAAGGAGAAAACGCAAGGATCTGTTCGATGGTGAAACCGAACCCCGAAGACGCCTGCGTACGAGGAGCGGCGAGGAAATAGACGAGTTGTTGAAAAATTGGAAAGATTGCCCACTGCCGGGAAAGAAGCAAAAGGCGCCAGAGCCGGGAAAGAAGTGAAAGGAGCCAAAGCCGCTGTTGAAGGTATGGAAAACGGGGTCTGTTTTCTGGGACTTGCCATACTGGAAGATCCTCTGTGTGCCTCACATCCTTGATGTCATGCATATCACAAAGAACGTGTGCAAGAGTCTGCTTGGTACCCTGCTCAACATGCCAGAGAGGACCAAAGATGGGCCGAAAGCAAGGGCAGACTTGAAATCAATGGGCATCAGGGAGGAGCTTCACGCTAATGATGATGATGATGAGGCGAAGTAGGACGCGGAAAGTCGTTGCAAAGGCAAAAATGCCAAGAAGATCGGAAATGACTACCCTCCCGCATGCTTCACTCTAAGTCAGGAGGAGATCGAGCAGTTTTTCACCTGCCTCGTAGGAGTAAAACTTCCTTACGGTTACGCGGGGAAAATAAGCAAATACCTAGACTCAGCGAAGCAGAAGTTCAGTGAGATGAAGTCTCACGACTGTCACGTGCTGATGACGCAGATACTTCTAGTTGCAATCCGTGGGATCATGGACGCGCACGTCCGTGAAACGCTATTTGTCCTATGCAACTTTTTCGACGTCATCTCTCGGAAGTCGGTTGGCGTGAGGCAACTCAGAAGGCTACAGGAAGAGATCGTGGTGATACTATGCGAGCTTGAGATGTACTTCCCGCCCACATTATTTGATGTTATGGTGCATCTACTGGTCCATATCATGGAGGATATCATCCAACTCGGATCGACGTTCCTGCACAGCATGATGTCGTTCGAAAGGATGAATGGTGTCATCAAAGGATACGTTCGCAACATGTCACGTCCAGAGGGAAGCATAGCTAGGGGCTTTCTGACCGAAGAGTGCATCTCCTACTGGACGAATTATCTAGGCATCGAGAACTCCGTTGGTCTGTCCGTCAACAGGCACCTCGGCAGGCTCGCTGGATGGGGTCACCGCGATGGTCGCCGCGAAATGCATGTCAACTTCGAGGGTCGACTCATCGACTTTGAAAGAGCAAACCTAGTCATGCTACAACACATAGACGTGGTCGATACTTGGGTGGTAGAGCACAAAACCTTTATTGAGAAGACGTACAATGACCGAGGCCAACAGAGGATGGACGGAGATATAATCAAAGAGCACAACTCATGTTTCTCCGGAGCACCATCTCGATCAACAACGAGAACCTAAGGCATCGTGACCAAGGGAATTTGCGCAACCACCTCTTAATGAAGCTGCATGAACGATACAAGTTCCCCGATGACTTCGCAAACACACACCTCTCAGGGAATAAAGTGAACAGTGCCTCCCTCACGAAGATAAGCATGGCCCTGGCTACTTGGAGAGCCGCAATGAAGAGAAGGATTGAAAAAGGTGATAGTTATGAGAAGATCAAGGAGACAAATCCTTCGATCAATGAAGCTGACTACCTGGAGTTCAAGATCAAGTGTGAGAGAAACGCAACCGCGGAATCAAGTCAGTGGGGGAAAGATATGCGGGACTTGAACTTAGGGGTCCACAAACTTGGTCCCGGCGGTTACAGAGTGGCGGAACCTATATGGGACAAGGAGGACGCGGAGCGTGTCGAGCAAGGCCTACCGCCCCTCTTCGATAAATACCGTGACAAGCAGACCAGGAACTATGTCAAGGCCCGGTACAAGATTGACCCGGTAACCAAGGAGCTTACCACGGATCCGAAGACCAAGGCGCTTGAGCTTGTTCTGGTAAGGAATACACCCCCGCGTAATTAGCTCCATATGGTTGCATTCTAATTAATGAAGCCAATTTTCTAAATGGTTCATGTTCCTTCCGCAGGAAACTGAAAGCAGTAGCGCGGGGTCGTCTCAGAGATCCCCTAGGGACACCACTTTAAATAGGGCGTTGAACGTAATGAAACACAAGGATAAGCTCAGTAAGCCAACATCAGCTGGTCATGTGGCCGGCAAAGGCTTGTCCACGAAATGGTTGGAATACTATACCGCTGGCGAAAGGAGAGAAAGACCAGCTCAGAAAGCCAGGAGCATGAGGTTCAAGAACTCAAGGCACAAGTGGCGCGGATTCCGGAGATAGTCGAAGAGAAAGTGTGAGACCAACTAGGAGCGACGATCACCGCCATTATGCCTACCTTACTTGAGGGGCTGCAAGCATGGACTGCGGGCGGCCAACAGGGACCGCCCCCGATTCCCAGCTTCACGGGCAGCAACTCGCACAACCCGCCGGCGGCGCCATTGGTGTCTCCGGCGGAGGCGGCATTGGTGTCTCCGGCATCGGTGCCGACATTGGAGCTTAATGCACCTGGGTGTGGGAAGAATACGCCGGCCGGCACCTCGGTAGCAAGCGGCCCCTCCATCACTTGCACGCCCACCGTTGGCGGTGCCTCGACATTAGCCGAGCTCGACGCCATCACGATAACTAAGCCTCTCGGCCAATGACTTCTTCTCCTTGCCTTTGATTGGGCATCCCTGACACCCTACATGTTTTCGCAGGGCGCCGCCGACGTTCCATGCACTCTCCTTCACTTCGTGAACGGCGAGTTGATCGATGTCGCCAAGGCCAGAATCGTTCAACCGGGCAACCGCCTGTTCCACGATAATCCGATGCCACCCAACGTGTATAGGGTTCAACTGGTTCGGGTGCTGCGGGGCTGCGACGACTTGTTACCTCCGTATCGACCCCCTGGGACCGACGAAGATGATGTGATGACCCTCAACGCCTGCATAGGCTGGTCCATGCTTTGGCCAAAGAGCTAGATTCGTTTGGGGGCGGGGGACACCACCCCACAGACAACACCGCCAGTCGTGCCGGCGCCAAGCCATGGCAAGACCGCCGCAACGGTACCGGACGACGACATTGAACATATGGCCAATCCGGACATGCATATGGCACAGGATCTGGATGACGATGACGGTACATTTACCAGGGTCGATAAGTACTTCAACGAACATGGGTACGGTGACGAATTCTTGGGACCTCCTTCTCAAGAACCCAACCCTGCAAAAGACAATCGCGATCTAGCTGGTACCGCGGAGAAACCCAATTGCAACAGGCATCGTCTGGCGTTCAGTTCTCAGGAGACGCCTCTAGCTGCCGCCTTCACCGAGCCTTAGATAGCCGAGGTGCGAAATATTATCAGCCCCAACACACTCAAGAAGGCTGTCTCTGAGCAGAACTCGATCCCATTACAGCAGAAGAAGAAGGGATGGAAAAGAAAGAATAACAAGGGTGCGAGCCAGCCGGCACCGAGTACGATCTGTGCTCAGGACGGGCCACCTTCATCTAAGGATATCTCGAGTAGGGTGCATGTGGTGGGTAGGCCGATGCTACCGACTAATCTGCTCAATGCTGCAACCGGTGCTATGCGGAGTCTGCATGACAGTGTTCTTTCTTTGGAGAAGCGGCGTCTCTCCGAGAATGATGAGGCCTACCCAGTTTTCGTGGCCAAGGTGCCAGAGGGCAAGGGCTTTGTCGATAGCGCCATCGGGGGTATGATCGTCCTGTGGTTTGATGGCATCTTCGCTATGTTTAACCTTCACCCGCTTCACTACACCTTCATTCGACTATTTTTGCTAAGCATGGGGATGCGGATCATTAGAGACAAGACCCCGGACATCGTGATAGTCGACCCATTCTACATGCGTGCCAAGCTCTTGGGCAGCGCTGGGACCGGCAAGTCGCGAGTTCATACCTCGAAGGCGTCATTCTGGAGTAAGTCATCCCCTCACCGCCCTGTAACATATGATTTCTTAGATTTCGATTGATCTTTTTTTCTCTAACATTCCGTGCTTTGTGCAGTGACACACGTTGCACACTCATCCTCTTAAGCCCGAACTATTCCATGGACACGTATTTCGACTCGGACCGTCAGTCGAATAAAGACTACACAAATATCAAGAAAGTTCTTGATGATGTTCTCCCCGGCTACGCCAAATCTAAAGGCACCTTTAGGAGGCAAATTTTTAAGTACGGCAAGCACGTGTTCACCCACGTAACGACGTCCCCCCCGTCAAACAACCGCCTGGCGGTCAGAAGGATGCTTACTACGCCCTCCATCACATGCGGGGGATCGTACGGGACCATAATCACCTTCTGCTACCAAATAGTCTCAAAAATTGGGCCGCACGCTTGTCGGCAATCCAAGACGCGGACCTCAGACAAGAATTCTTTCGCATCTAGTCGGAGTTTGCGGAAATCATCCATCAAGATGTCCTTCGTACCTCGGGTCAGTTCTACCTCAGATATCAACCGTCCAACAGTGAAATAGAAACAACGCTACAAATGCAGGCTGACAACAATCGCGATTTCATGACCATCACAAAAGACGGCGGCTTCATCCATGCTCCGGTCCCTGAGTCAAGTCGAAAGTAGTGATGCTATGTAGTTATGAAATATCGATTAGCTCATGTTGTAATTAAACTTTAGTGAACTTGTATGTCTCTTTGGTTTGGACAGTCGTTCAACTTATATGTAATCTATGCTATCTATTAGTAGGACCATGAATCGTGCTATTAATGTGTTGCTTTTCTCTTCCGATCCTTTTGTTGCATACCTATATATTGCTTATGTATTTTCCGTGAATTGCTACTAACGTTTTGTTTGCCTAGTGCATAGAGATGTCGTCGTATGTCGTGTACAAGGGTAAGGTTCCCGGAGTCTACGACGTCTGGGAGGAGTGTCAGAGACAGGTTCACCGTTTCAGCGGTAACAGATACAAAGGGTACACCACTAGGGCGGAGGCGGAAGCTAGATACGCGCGCTATCTAGCGCGAGAGAGGAGGGAGCGGAGGAGGAACCGGATCGATGAAGACCAGTTTCATCGCGAGGATGCTCATCGTGATGACCGCATCTCTCTTCTATGTGATGGTAGTTTAGATGATCGATATCGAATTGTAATGTGAAGACAAACTCGCTACTTGTGGTCTCGAGACTTGTAATGTTCTAAGTTTGTTTGTTCTTTTGAATTCGGACGCTAATATGATGAATTGTATTCGGAGACTAATCTTCTATTGTATTCGATAAATCTATTTTTTATATGTTGTGTTGTCTATATTTTGTGCAGTAATATATTTTGTAACCTGTTCAAATATCAGAAAAGAAAAAAATTCCTAATATTCATACTAGTGGCGCACCATACTGTACTTTAGTGGCGCACTGCAATAAACATACTAGTGGCGCATTATCTAGAAGTGCACCATTAGTAACCCAGAGCACAAGGTAAATATGCCCCCCTGGGAGGCATAGTAATGGCACACCAGGGGACATATTAATGGCGCACTGCCAGGTGCGCCACTATTATATGGGATACTAGTGGTGCACCAGGGGTGCACCATTAGTACTTGTTACTAGTGGCGTGTTAATAGTGGCGCACTTGTAGTGCGCCATTAATGGCCAAAACAGGTGCGCCACTAATTAGCCTTTTCCTAGTAGTGTTTGGAGTCCCTAGATATTTAATGACTGATGGTGGTTCACACTTTATTCATGGTGCTTTCCGTAAAAGGCTTGCCAAGTATGATGTTAACCATAGAATTGCATCACCTTATCATCCTTAGTCTAGTGGTCAAGTTGAACTTAGCAATAGAGAAATAAAATTAATATTGCAAGACTGTCAATAGGTCCCGAAAGAATTGGTCTAAGAAATTAGATGGTGCACTTTGGACTTATAGAACAGCATATAAAAATCCTATGGGTATGTCTCCTTATAAAATGGTTTATGGAAAAGCTTGTCATTTGCCTCTTGAGTTAGAACATAAAGCATATTGGGCAATCAAAGAACTCAACTATGATTTCAAACTTGCTGGTGAAAATAGGTTATTTGATATTAGCTCATAAGATGAATGGAGAAACCAAGCTTATGAAAATGCTAACTTGTTTAAAGAAAAAAATTAAAAGATGGCATGATAAAAGAATCCAAAAGCGTGAGTTTAAAGTTGGAGAATATGTTATTTTGTACAACTCCCGTTTCAGATTCTTTGCAGGAAAACTCCTCTCAAAATGGGAAGGACCCTATGTTATCGAGGAGGTTTATCAGTTTGGAGCCATCAAAATAAATAATGCCGAAGGTACTAACCCGAAAGTTGTTAACGGGCAACGAATAAAACATGACATCTCGGGTATGCCCATTAATGTTGAAAGTGATATTATCCAAACTTTGACACCGGAAGAACACATAAAAGATTCCTCCCGGAACACTTCAGAATCGTGAAAATAAGGAGGTACGTGATACGGTAAGTAAACGGACTCTGAAAAATCCGCAAAATATTTTTTGTTAGTTCTGGAATATTTAGAAAATTAGGAAAATAAGAAACTTCCAGGAAGCGTACCCTGGTGGGCACAAGACACCAGGACGCGCCTGGCTAGCCAGGTGCGCCCAGGTGGGTTGTGCCCACCTGGGGTACCTTCCGGACTCCGTTTTTCTACAGTTTGCTTGTTTCCCAAGATAAAAAATCTTTATATACCCCCCGAACCTGTTGACTACCGTATCGCTGAGAAATCTTCTATTTTCTTTCCTTGTTGTTTCCTGTCAGACCCCATATACCATGGCCTCTTCAAGCTCCTCCAAGGACAAGTTCTTCAAGAACGTCATCAACCCATACTTATGGGAGGTGGTGCAGCACCCTCAGGTCATCCAGATGCATGAGCGGGTGCTTCACCTCCGCGATGTGCCAGGTCCCAAGGGGACGGGAACCGTGGAGGTCAGGCTTGAAGCTATGGAGCAGGACATCTTCCGGTGCAAGGGGATGGTGGAGCGTGGACTCAATGCCAATCACCTCATGATCACGTATATCTCCCGTGGTCTCAAGGTGGATGGCAAGCCCATGAAGGACATCGTCTTCACCCTCAACGAGCAAATAAACTTCCTCCAAAGCCAGATCTACGATATCTCCAAAACCAAGTTTTTGAATATGTGGCGAGGTTTAAAGGTATGAGTTTGGCTGCTGGTTGCAGGACCCGTGAGACTCACTCCTCCTCTTATGATGGTTGACCTCTTCCATGGAAACCCGAGGACAAGATTTCTTCTTCATCACCACCACCTTCTTCTTCATCACCAAAAGAAAATTGAGTATCGGGTATGGGCACTCCCCTTGGCTTCCGCCAATCTTGGGGGAGGTGCCTCGGTATCGTATCATCCCCACTATCTTTTGCCTTTACTTATTTTAGTTCGATTTTTTGCTTTATATGAATAAAAGTTTAGTTTGATCCTTTCTTTTCGCGAGTTTGCTTAGTGATCTATCTTTTTAATCGTGTGCGAGATATATAATAAAGTTTAGTTTGAGTTTTTGCTTTCTTTACTTTTATGTTACAATAAAAAGAAGGATAATAAATAAGAAGAAAGGAAATAAATCAAGTAGATCATATACTAATCTTATGGTAGGTGATGACACCACATAAGGAAAAGTATAAGTACGGAATTTTATTAGAGATTGACAAACATAGCATTGGTCAATAATGCAATTCATGAAAGAATTAATAAGGGAAGAGAAGATTCACATATAAATATACTATCCTAGAAATCTTTTGTGATTGTGAGCCCCCATCAAAATATTATATGCAAAAATTGTTGATTTTGGACAAGGAAGACAACTTAATGATTTATGTTTGTTCATATTCACATACAAGTTATATTCCATAGATCCTTCAACATGTGGTGCTTGCCCCTATCTTTGCTAGCCAAAAATTTCGCACTAAGTAGAGATACTACTTGTGCATCCAAAAACCCTTAAACCCAATTCTTATTTTCAAGTGTACACCATAGCTACCTAGGGATTGTGCAAGATCCCTCAAGTAAGTTGTCATCAGTGCAAAAAGGCATTAAAAATTGCTTCTAAAAGTGTGAGATCATTTAGTGTAAGAGAAAATTGAGCGTTGTACGAACTTGTGATGATGAAGAATAAAAGTGACAGACTGCATAATAAAGGTCTCTATCACAAGGGGCAATACAACGTGACGCTCTTTTGCACTAAGGGGTTGAGCATACAAACAAATAAGCGCATGGCAACCTTTGCTTCCCTCTGCGAAGGGCCTATCTTTTACTTTTATGTATTTACTTTTATACAAAGGGTCAAAGTATTCTCTCTATTCCTTCTTTTTTCTTTGGCAAGCATCATGTGGTGAGGAAAGATCTAGGCACATATGTCCAGTTGAATATGGGTAGCATGAGTTATTATTGTTGACATCACCCTTGAGGTGAATACATTGGGAGGCGAAACTATAAGGCCCTATCTTTCTATGTGTCTGATCGAAACGTTTTGCTCATGTGTATGCGGTGAGTGTTAGCAATCATAGAAGACTATACGATGGTTGAGTATGTGGACTTGCCTAAAGGCTTCGATACGTGACCCTTCCTAGAAAGATGATGAATTGTAGTTACAAAGTTGACTGAGAGCATAGTTTGTTGGTTTCTAATAGAGTTTTTGCTTTATACTTCAATAGTGTGATGAATTGTCACTTATTCATGAGAAGTCTATGATGAAAGTTCTATGATAAAAGTCTTATGTTTAAGTTTGTTGTTGTTGTAATAATCTACATGATGCCTCTATGTTCGTATTTTGTTTTTATCGACACCTCTCTCTCTCTAAGCATGTGGACATGTTTTTCAATTTCGGTTTTTGCTTGAGGACAAGCTAGGTCTAAACTTGGGGAGTTGATACGTCCATTTTGCATCATGTTTTCATACTATTATTTATGATGTTCTCATACATAATAATGCTTTTTGGAGTAATTCTAATGACTTTTCTTTCATAATATGCAAGGTACACACAAAGAGGGAGAATTCCGGCAGCTGGAAATCTAGACCTGGAAAAGCTACGTCAGGCTACCTATTCTGCACAACTCCAAACAAGCTGAAACTTCACAGAGATTTTTATGGAATATATGAATAATATTGGAGCAAATAAGTACCAGAGGGGCCCCACCAGGTGGGCACAACCCACTTGGGCAATAATAAATTGATTATTATTATATTTCCTTGTTCATGATAATCGTTTATTATCCATGCTAGAATTGTATTGATAGGAAACTCAGATACATGTGTGGATACATAGACAACACCATGTCCCTAGTAAGCCTCTAGTTGACTAGCTCGTTGATCAATAGATGGTTACGGTTTCCTGACCATGGACATTGGATGTCGTTAATAACGGGATCACATCATTAGGAGAATGATGTGATGGACAAGACCCAATCCTAAGCATAGCACAAGATCATGTAGTTCGTATGCTAAAGCTTTTCTAATGTCAAGTATCATTTCCTTAGACCATGAGATTGTGCAACTCCCGGATACCGTAGGAGTGCTTTGGGTGTATCAAACGTCACAACGTAACTGGGTGACTATAAAGGTGCACTACAGGTATCTCCAAAAGTGTATGTTGGGTTGGCACGAATCGAGACTGGGATTTGTCACTCCGTGTAAACGGAGAGGTATCTCTGGGCCCACTCGGTAGGACATCGTCATAATGTGCACAATGTGATCAAGGAGTTGATCACGGGATGATGTGTTACGGAACGAGTAAAGAGACTTGCTGGTAACGAGATTGAACAAGGTATCGGGATACCGACGATCGAATCTCGGGCAAGTGTCGTACCGATAGACAAAGGGAATTGTATACGGGATTGATTAAGTCCTTGACATCGTGGTTCATCTGATGAGATCATTGTGGAACATGTGGGAGCCAACATGGGTATCCAGATCCCGCTGTTGGTTATTGACCGGAGATCGTCTCGGTCATGTCTGCATGTCTCCCGAACCCGTAGGGTCTACACACTTAAGGTTCGATGACGCTAGGGTTATAAAGGAAGTTTGTATGTGGTTACCGAATGTTGTTCGGAGTCCCGGATGAGACCCCGGACGTCACGAGGAGTTCCGGAATGGTCCGGAGGTAAAGATTTATATATGGGAAGTCCTGTTTTGGTCACCGGAAGAGTTTCGGGGTTTATCGGTAACGTACCGGGACCACCGGGAGGGTCCCGGGGGTCCACCAAGTGGGGCCACCAACCCCGGAGGCTTGCATGGGCCAAGAGTGGTGAGGGACCATCCCCTTAGTGGGCTGGTGCGCCTCCCATAAGGGCCCATGGCGCCCAAGAGGTGGAAAGGGGGCAAACCCTAGGGGATATGGGCCTTAAGGCCCATATTGGTGCGCCTCCCTCTCCCATCCCATCTTGGCCGCCCCCTTGCCTCCCCATCTAGGGCTGCCGCCCCCCCTAGGGGTGGGAACCCTAGAGGGGGCGCAGCCCCTCCCCTTCCCTATATATATTGAGGCATTGGGCTGCCCATAACACACGTGATTCGATCTCTCGTTGGTGCAGCCCTGCATCTCTCTCTCCCTCCTCTTCTGTGGTGCTTGGCGAAGCCCTGCAGGATAGCCACGCTCCTCCACCACCACCACGCCGTTGTGCTGCTGCTGGATGGAGTCTTCCTCAACCTCTCCCTCTCCCTTGCTGGATCAAGGCGTGGGAGACGTCACCGGGCTGTACGTGTGTTGAACGCGGAGGTGCCGTGCGTTCGGCACTTGGTCATCGGTGATTTGAATCACCACGAGTACGACTCCATCAACCCCGTTCACTTGAACGCTTCCGCTTAGCGATCTACAAGGGTATGTAGATGCACTCTCCTTCCCCTCGTTGCTAGTTTCTCCATAGATAGATCTTGGTGACACGTAGGAAAATTTTGAATTTATGCTACGTTCCCCAACACCCTGGTGGGTTGTGCTCACCCAGGCCCACCTCCGGTGCCCATCTTCTGGTATATAAGTCATTTTGACCTAGAAAAAACAAGGAGAGGACTTTCGGGGCGGAGCACCGCCGTCTCGAGGCGGAAATTGGGCAGGAGCACTTTTTCCCTCCGGCGGAGAGATTCCGCCAGGGGAACTTCCCTCCCGGAGGGGGAATCGTCGTCATCATCATCACCAACAACTCTCCCATCTTTTTTTTGCGGGTGAAACAACTCTCCCATCTTGGGGAGGGCAATCTCCATCAACATCTTCAACAACACCATCTCATCTCAAACCCTAGTTCATCTCTTGTGTTCAATCTTGTTGCCGAAACTATAGATTGGTGCTTGTGGGTGACTAGTAGTGTTGATTATATCTTGTAGTTGATTACTATATGGTTTATTTGGTGGAAGATTATATGTTCAGATCCATTATGCTATTTAATACCCCTCTGATCTTGAGCATGTTTATCACTGGTGATTAGTTACTTTGTTCTTGAGGTCACGGGAGAAATCATGTTGCAAGTAATCATGTGAACTTGATATGTGTTCGATATTTTGATAGTATGTATGTTGTGATTCCCTTAGTGGTGTCATGTGAACGTCGACTACATGACACTTCACCATATTTGGGCCTAAGGGAATGCATTGTGGAGTAGCAATTAGATGATGGGTTGCGAGACTGACAGAAACTTAAACCCCAGTTTATGCGCTATTCCGTAAGGGGTCGATTGGATCCAAAGGTTTAATGCTATGGTTAGAATTTATTCTTAATACTTTTCTCATAGTTGCGGATGCTTGCGAGAGGGTTAATCATAAGTAGGAGGTTTGTTCAAGTAAGAACAACACCTTAGCACCGGTCCACCCACATATCATATTATCAAAGTAGCGAACACAAATCAAACCAACATGATGAAAGTGACTAGATGAAATTCCTGTGTACCCTCAAGAACGCTTTGCTTATCATAAGAGACCGTTTTGGCATGTCTCTTGCCTCAAAAGGATTGGGCTACCTTGCCGCACTTCTGATACTATTATCGTTACTTGCTCGTTACAAATTATCTTGCTATCAAACTACTCTGTTATTTACAATTTCAGCACTTGCAGACATTACCTTGCTGAAAACCACTTGTCATTTCCTTCTGCTCCTCGTTGGGTTCGACACTCTTACTTATCGACAAGAGCTACAATTCATCCCATATACTTGTGGGTCATCATCATGCTGCTGGAACTCATCCACTACTTCGCCGTCTTGCTGGATTAAGAAGGCGAGGACGTCACCGAGCTGAATGTGTGCAGAACGCGGAGGTGTCGTATGGATCGCGAAGAAGTTTGACTACATCAACCGCATTAAAAAACGCTTTCTCTTATGGTCTACGAGGGTGCGTAGATACACTCTCCCTTCTTGTTGCTATGCATCTCCTTGGATAGATCTTGCGTGTGCGTAGAATTTTTTTGTTTCCATGCAACTTTCCCAACATTGAGGCCACGAAATCTGAGATAGGATCATGTATGAGAACAAAGTATGGACTTTGGTGGACTTGCCCGATGATCGGCAAGCCATTGAGAATAAATGGATCTTCAATAAGAAGACAGACGCTGATGGTAATGTCACCATCTACAAAGCTCGACTTGTCACGAAAGGTTTTCGACAAGTTCAAGGGGTTGACTATGATGAGAACTTCTCACCCGTAGCAATGCTTAAGTCAGTATGAATCATTTTAACAATTGCCGCATTTTATAAATATGATATCTGGCAAATGGACATCAAAACTGCATTCCTTAATGAATTTCTTAAAGAAGAGTTGTATATGATTCAACCAGAAGGTTTTGTCGATCCTAAAGGTGCTAACAAAGTGTGCAAACTCCAGCGATCCATCTATGGATTGGTGCGAACATCTCGGAATTGGAATATACGCTTTGATGAGGTGATCAAAGCATATGGTTTTATACAGACTTATGGTGAAGCCTGTATTTACAACAAAGTGAGTGGGAGCTTTGTAGCATTTCTGATATTATATGTGGATGGCATAATGTTGATTGGAAATGATATAGAATTTCAGGATAGCATAAAAAGATACTTGAATAAGAATTTTTCAATGAAAGACCTCAGTGAAGATGCTTATAAATTGGGCATCAAGATCTATAGGGATAGATCGAGGCGCTTAATAGGACCTTCACAAAGCACATACCTTGACAAAGTATTGAAGAAGTTCGAAATGGATCAATCAAAGAAAGGGTTCTTGCCTGTTTTACAAGGTGTGAAATTGAGTCAGACTCAAAGCCCGACCACTGTAGAAGATAGAGAGAAAATTAAAGTCATTCCCTATGCCTCGGCCATAGGTTCTATCATGTATGCTACGTTGTGTACCAGACCTGATGTGTGCCTTGCCATAAGTTTGGCAGGGAGGTACCAAAGTAATCCAGGAGTGGATCACTGGACAACGGTCAAGAACATCCTAAAGTACCTGAAAAGGACCAAGGATATGTTTCTTGTTTATGGAGGTGACGAAGAGCTCGTTGTAAATTGTTACGTCGATGCTAGCTTCGACACTGACCCGGATGACTCTAAGTCACAAACCGGATGCGTATTTATATTGAATGGTGGAGCTGTTAGTTGGTGCAGTTCCAAGTAGAGCGTTGTGGCGGGATCTATGTGTGAAGCGGAGTACATAGCTGCTGCGGAAGCAGCACATGAAGGAGTTCATATGCGATCTAGATGTAATACCCGGTGCATCGGGTCCAATGAAAATCTTTTGTGACAACACTGGAGTAATTGCCTTAGCGAAGGAATCCAGGTTTCACAAGAGAACCAAACACATCAAGAGACGCTTTAACTCCATTCATGAAAAGGTCAAGGATGGAGACATAGAACTTTGCAAAATACATATGGATCTGAATGTAGCAGACCCGTTGACTAAGCCTCTTCCGCGAGCAAAACATGATCAGCACCAAGACTCCATGGGTGTCACATTCATTACAATGTAATCTAATTATTGACTCTAGTGCAAGTGGGAGACTGAAGGAAATATGCCCTAGAGGCAATAATAAAGTTATTATTTTATATTTTCCTTGTTCATGATAAACGTTTATTATTCATGCTAGAATTGTATTGATCCGAATCTTAAATACATGTGTGAATACATAAACAGATACTGTGTCCCTAGTAAGCCTCTAGTAGACTAGCTCGTTGATCAAATATGGTTAAGGTTTCCTAACCATATACATGTGTTGTCATTTGATGACGGGATCACATCATTAGGAGAATGATGTGATGGAAAAGACCCATCCATTAGCTTAGCATATTGATCATTGAGTTTATTGCTATTGATTTCTTAATGTCAAATACATATTCCTTCGACTATGAGATTATGCAACTCCCGGATACTGGAGGAATACCTTGTGTGCTATCAAATGTCACAACGTAACTAGCTGATCATAAAGATGCTCTACAGGTATCTTAGAAGGTGTTTGTTGAGTTGGCATAGATCGAGATTAGGATTTGTCACTTCGAGTATCTGAGAGGTATCTCTGGGCCCTCTCGGTAATAAACATCATCAGAAGCCTTGCAAGCAAAGTGGCTAAGGAGTTAGTTACAAGATGATGTATTAAAGAACGAGTGAAGAGACTTGCCGGTAACGAGATTAAACTAGGTATGAAGATAACAACAATCGAATCTCGGGTAAGTAACATACTGATAGATAAAGGGAATTACGTATGTTGTCATAAGGTTTGACTGATAAAGATCTTCGTAGAATAGGAGCAAATATGGGCATCCAGGTTCCGCTATTGGTTATAGACCGGAGAGGTGTCTCGGTCATGTCTACATAGTTCTCGAACCCATAGGGTTCGCACGTTTAACGTTCATTGACGATATAGTGTTATATGAGTTATATGATTTCTTGACCGATTGTTGTTTGGAGTCCTGGATGAGATCACGGACATGATGAGAAGCTCCGGAATGGTCCGGAGGTAAAGATTGATATATAGGACGATACTACTCGAACACTGGAAGAGTTTCGGAGTGCACCGGGTAGTCATCGGATCGCCGGAAGGGGTTCCAGCCAGACACCCCCCCCCCCCCCGGAGGTCTATGGGCCTAATGGGCCAAGGGGAGGCATACACCAGCCCACAAGGGGCTGATGCGCCCCTCTCCCTAGCTGGCCAGCCCTGGGGGAAGGAAAAGGGGAGGGTTGGCCCCTCCTGCCTTTCCCTCCTCATGAGAGAAAGGAAAGGGGGGCGCCACCTCCCCCTGCCTTCCTCCCGCACTCAAACATGGAAGGGGGCGTGGCTTGGGGCAAGAGTCCAAGTGGGATTCGGCCCCACTTGGGGCACGTCCTGGCTGCCTCCCCTCTCTCCCCCCCCCCCACCTATATATATGTGGGAGGGGCGCCACACAGAACCACAATAAGCTCTTAGCTGTGTGCGGCCCCCCTACACAGTTTCATCCCTCAGTCATATTTTCATAGTGCTTAGGCGAAGCCCTTCGGAGATAGCATCACCACCACCGTCACCACGCCGTCGTGTTGCCGGAACTCATCCACTACTTCGCTGTCTTGCTGGATTAAGAAGGCGAGGACGGCACCGAACTGAACGTGTGTTGAATGCGGAGGTGTCGTACGTTCGGTACTCGATCGGTTGGATCGCGAAGAAGTTTGACTACATCAACCGCGTTAATAAATGCTTCCGTTTATGGTCTACGGGGGTATGTAGACACACTCTCCCCTCTCATTGCTATGCATCTCCATGGATAGATCTTGCGTGTGTGTAGATTTTTTTTGCTTTCCATGCAACATTTTCCAACATGCCCGGTATGTGGTGCATTGCGCTATCAGATCAGCCGTGATGACCCTGGTGATGTTGAGGGCGAGCGCCTCAGGAAGAGGGTTCCTGCCAAGGTGATGTGGTATGCTCCTATAATACCACGATTGAAATGTTTATTCCAAAACAAAGAGCACGCCAAGTTGTTGCGATGGCACAAAGAAGACCGTAAGAAAGACGCGATGTTGAGAGTACCCGCTGACGGGTCGTGGTGGAGAAAAATTGAGAGAAAGTTCACCGACTTTGCAGATGATGCAGGGAACTTATGGTTTGCTATAAGTATATGTGGCATGAATCCTTTTGGGAGCAGAGCTGCAGTCATAGCACCTGGTCTGTGACTCTATGTATCTATAACCTTCCTCCTTGGTTGTGCATGAAGCGGAAGTTCATTATGATTCCAGTGCTCATCCAAGGCCCTAAGCAACCCGGCAACGACATTGATGTGTACCTAAGGCCGTTAGTTGAAGAACTTTTACAGTTGTGGGATAAAAAAGCTATACGTGTGTGGGATGAGCACAAACAACATGAATTGACTTACCAGCGTTGTTGTTTGTAACCATCAACGATTGACCTGCTCTTAGTAACCTTTCAGGACAGACAAATAAGGGATACAAACTGTTTATATGAGACTGAAAGTATATATTTGGATAAATGTAAGAAGAATGTGTACCCAGGACAGTGTCGATTTCTTCCGATCAGGCATCTCTTAAGAAAGAAAGGAAAGCATTTCAAAGTTGAGGCAGATCACCTGAGGAAGCCTGGCCGCCGTACTGGTGATGATATATTTGATATGGTCAAGGATTCAAAAGTAATCTTCGGAAAGGGTCCTAGAGGGCAATCTGTTCTGAATGACGCTAACTGACACACACCCATGTGGAAGAAGAAATCTATATTTTGGGAGCTACCCTGCTGGAAAGTCCTAGAAGTCCGCTCTGCAATCAACGTGATTGATACGTCTCCAACATATCTATAATTTTTTATTGTTCCATGCTATTATATTATCCATCTTGCATGTTTTATATGCATTATTATGCTATTTTATATTATTTTTTGGGACTAACCTATTAATCTAGTGCCTAGTGGCAGTTGCTATTTTTTCTTGTTTTTGTCTTCTACAAAAAATCAATACCAAACGGAGTCCAAATGGAACGAAACTTTTTGACGATTTTTCTTGGACAAGAAGACACCCACGAAGCTTTGGGAGGAGGCCAGAAGAGCCACAGGGTGGCCACAAGCATGGAGGTTGCGCCCTAGGGGGCGCGCTTCCAGGGCTTGTGGGCCCCCCATGACTCCCCTAACCCTAAACTCAGCTCTATTAATACGCAAATATTCCCCGAAGACCAGAAATACTTTTTCGCCGCCGCAAGTTTCTGTCCTCGTGAGATCCCATCTTGGGGCCTTTTTCGGTACTCTGTCGGAGGGGGATTCGATCACGGAGGGCCTCTACATCAATCTTGCTGCCCTTTCAATGATGTGTGAGTAGTTTACCACAGACATACGGGTCCATAGCTACTAGCTAGATGGCTTCTTCTCTCTCTTTGATCTTGAATACAATGTTCTACTCGATGTTCTCGGAGATCTATTCGATGTAATCTTCTTTTGCGGTGTGTTTGTTGAGATCCGATGAATTGTGAGTTTATGATTAGATTATCTATGAATATTATTTGAGTATTCTCTGAACTATTTTATGCATAATTAAAATAGCTTTGTATTTCTCTCCGGTCTATTGATTTGATTTGGCCGTACCACCGCGAGCAGCAACTACAACGTCGATGAGGAGTAGCAGAGGAAAATAAGGTCTGCATGTCCACGTGACTACATTGCCACACCATCGCAGTAACCGGATCGCAAGGAGCAATGTTGGGCCATGGAGGACGTGTGCCTGCGAAGACGTGCGTGTGCGTTCTTGCTGGAGACTTGTTGGCCGCGTAGATGCAGTGGAGCACAAGGATGAACCACGGAGGATCGACAGACGACGGGTGTGGCAACGAGGGCGGCGAGGTGGTAAATTAGGGTTTTATGGTAGATGTGAGGATGGTTCGGTGGGATTATGTAGTCCAACGAGCTGTCGTTGGATGCATCATTCCAAACGATTGGTGAGATACAGGTATGACCAAAACTAAGTAATCCCTCCGTTCCTAAATATAAGTCTATATAGAGATTTCAATAAGGGATTACATACGAAGAAAAAGAGTAAATCTACACTCTAAAATATGTCTATACTGGCAGTGGCGGAGCTTGGGACACATCAACATCAGGTTTACGCTAGATTTTTATGAATCTATGGGAAATTTACTCATGATAATATGAAAAAATCTCCTAGGCAGGGGGGGGGGGGGGCGATGGCCCAGGTTGATCTCCACTAAGCTCCGCCACTGTATACTAGCACATATGTCCGTGCGTTGCAACGGGGAGATACTCTTTTGCAAGAAGAAGCGGGAGAGATAATTGATGTGTTCATCAAAAACGGTCTCCACGGTGGTGGGCGACAGAGCGAGGAGCTGCGGTCTTCTCACGGGTCATCTTTGGCGCGCCAGATCTTGATAATGGTGGGGCTGGTCAGCGTAACGGCACCATCCAACTGATACCTTTTTTTCATAGTTCAATCCCCTTGCGCCCTTTGGTTTTTGCTGCTCGTCCGTCCGACAGAAAAAGAAGTACATGATAGGTCCAGTTTGGCCCACACGGAGATATCCAAAAAAAATGGGGAACTACGTACGAAGTGGATGAACGAAATCTATACGTATATGTTTTTCTTTTTTCTTAGAGCAGCTGCATGGGAGCTACTATATGATGCTTGTTGCGTCAAATAGCGTGTGGGACGCATAATAGTTTGTGTCTGGGCCAGCCCACTGGCTGGCACCAAAATAAGCCATATTTGCAAGGCACGAGTAATAATCAAAAAAAAAACATGTGTTGAACGATTGAACACATGACCTTACCTGACCATGTGCCGCTAGCCACGGCAACAAACGCGTATTGCTAAGCAATGGCCGGCGCGAATAATTAAGAAGACAGTGCAATGCCGGATTTAAAACATTTTTTGAACTTTTTTTTAATATGAATTACCAAATATTCATGGAAATGTGGTTTTTTTTAATTACGAACAATGTTTATAATATTCCATACATTTAGCAAAAAACAAGACCAAAATTTGAGACAACATCATTTTCCGAAGACATGAACCTTTTATCAAAACCCGGACCTTTTATTATTTGTGACCGACTTTTGGAAATGGAACATGTTTTGAACATTCAAAACAAATTTATCAAATATGTTTTCAAACGTAGACATTATTCTGAATCTGTAAACATTTTACTAAAACAATGATATATTTCAAAAATCAAAGTGCAACGTCGGATTTAAAATATTTTTTAACTTTTTAAAAATATGAATACCCGAATATTCTTGAAAACATGTTTTTTTTTAAATTACAAACAGTGTTTATAATATTCAGTACATGTTGCAAAAAACATGACCAAAATTTGAAACAACATAATTTTCTGAAGACAGGAAACTTTTAGCAAAACCCAATCATTTTATTATTTGTGACCGACTTTTCAAAACAGAACATGTTTTGAACATTCAAACAAATTTATGAAATATGTTTTCAAACACAAACATTATTTTGAACCTGTGAACATTTACTAAAACAATAATACATTTCAAAATTCGGATATTTTCTAAAATACATGTTGTTTAAAGCCCAAATTTGTTTGAATATTTATAAATTTGAAAAAATGGGAACGAGAAAATAAATTAATGTTCCAAACATTTTTAAAAAGGGGAAGACAATATTGTAACTAAAAAATCGAAAATTTGACAAAAATCAAGTTCTGAACTTTTTTGAAAATTTTTAATTGTGAAATAGAGTAAAAATACAAATACATTTGGACGGAAAACTAAAACGGGCCGGCCCAGTCTTCGTTACCTTCTGCGATGGCTGACTATCAACCGCACATGGGCAGGCAAATAAGTGGGCTGGCTTTTCTGGGCCACAGCGTGTGCGAGCCAAGTATAAAAATATGAATTGCTAAAAAAATAGACGTAGGCACAAAATTTTAGTCCACCTCGGATAGAAAATAAATTGCAAAAATATATTACTAAAAATAAATAGACATTATTTTGAATCTGTGAACATTTTATTAAAACAATAATATATTTCAAAAGTAGAATATTTTCTAAATTAAATATTGTTTAAAGCCCAAACATCTTTTTGAATATTTATGAATTCATGGAAAAATTGGAAAGGGAAAATATAGTAATGTTCCAAACATTTTTAAAATAGGAAGACAATATTGTAGCAAAATAATCGGAAATTTGGACATATTCAAGTTCTGAACTTTTTTGAAAGTTTTAAATTCTGAAATAAAGTAGAAATAGAAATAAATTTGGACGGCAAAATAAAACGGGGCGGCCCAGTCTTGGGCGCCCCGTGCGATCACTGACTATCTACCACACAGGGTGGGAAAAAGGCTTTTCGCGGCTCCATGGTCTAGCTTTGCTGGGCCACAGCGTTTGCCGGCCAAGTATAAAATTCTGGATTGCAAAAAATAGATGTACGCACAAAAAATTTATTAGCACCTCGGATAGAAAAAAATTCAAAAATATGTTACTAAAAACAAATAGACGTATGCAGATATTATTTTGAATCTGTGAACATTTTACTAAAACAATAATATATTTTGATAATCGCATATTTTTTACATACATGTTTTTAAAGCCCTAACATTTTTATGAATATTTATGAATTTGAAAAAAAAATCGGAACGAGGAAACAAATTAACGTTCCAAACATTTTTAAAAAGAGGAAGAGAATATTGTGACTCAAAAAAGAAATCTGAATTTTTTTAAAAAAATCAAGTTCTGAACTTCTTGGAAAATTTTAAATTACGAAATAAAGTGAAAAATACAAAATAGTTTGGACGGAAAACAAAACGGGCCGGCCCAGTCTTGGGCGGCCTGTGCGATCGCAGACTATCTATCGCACAGGGCGAGTAAAAGGCTTTTCTCGGCTACATGGGCAGGCAACGTGTGCGGGCCAACTATAGAATTCTAGATTGCTAAACAAATAGACGTGCACATAAAAAATTAGTACCACCTTGGATAGAAAAATAAATTTCGACGGTGAACGGATGAAAAAATTGAAGAAACGCACCTTGCTTTATTAGTAAAAAAAGGTATAGAGTATAGATATAGAACTAGGAAAACTGCCCGTGCGTTGCAACGGGTGAAAAAATATTCAAATTCGAAATAAATTCATTATTGATGGTCCACGGCCATATCTATGTGGCACAGAAATCCAAGAATTCTCAAGCATGAACATTGACTGGTCTGTCTTCATGAGCTTGCCAAGGCAACCTCATAAATTTGAAGCATTTTCTCGTTTAGTATGAGCTCAAACAAAAAATTTAGTTCACACACATATTTTTTATCCCAATTTCCAGCAAATCCTTTCATATTCTACATACTGCTAAAAGATAACTACCGAACGAACATACTCATTCTCCAGAACTAAACTCAACCAAATTACGGTGCAAAACAACAATTTTGTAACGTGTACGTGTTTGTGTTGAATGGAACATTCTTGTGATTTTCCCATGTCTCTGTTAGTCTTTATGCAGAACTTTCACCTTGTGTATCATCGCCACATGACTACCCTCCACTCTTGCTTTGGCTCCATCACTTTATTTCACTCCTGTTGACTGTTGTCACATGGCTGCCTTGTATAGCTCCAGAAAGAATCCACTATGTGAACTTGGGAGCTCACCGGTGTAACGTGCTCTGTAGCTTCACTGCAACACCTCATCATGCTCCGTGATGGTGCCACTGCTCCATGCCATTTCAAATGATTAGCATCTCATTGTTTTATATAGCCATAACATATATTTCTTATCCATGAAAGCTGAAATATGATATAGTTTATTTTTTCCTTGCATGGTGTCTTTCCAAATATGAACATTGGTAGAGAAAAATACTTTATGATCTCTGCGAGACATTACAGCGAACACATGGTACACAACTGATATCAAAATATGTACCTTAGCAGCAAAAGGCCATGGTTCATCGTCTGCACTCAGCATCATTGTAATGGGCACATGTTCCATTTTAATACCTTCAGTTCTGTTGTTAGCATGAAAACAAATATTGCTGGAACTAAATCATGCAGTCAAATTAGTATGAAGACACAATATTCTTAATTAATAGGTCAATCAGTTTATAGACATATTAATATCCCTTCCACAGTCAGGTTGTTGTATATATAAGCTATAAATGTGCAATATCATCATGCATATCCCTATGACAGTAATATTTGTAGCTTTGTAATATGGGAGAATAGATCCTTTGAGGAAAAATTTATGGAAAATAGGGCCAGGCAAAATGATTATGATATCCATCACATGTAATAGTTTGGCCGTGATGCTCTATGTCATGCATGTTTCGAATACAACAATCTGATGAAGAGGAAGAAAAAAGAGGAAGCGGGTTGATTGATCAATATGGTGTTAGAACAGGAGATGAATGAGAAGAATAGAAGTAATGAGAGAGCGGTCAGGAGGGGAGAAAAAAGTCAGAAGAAGATCACCAGGTTACTCATGTTTGTTTCCTTCGCAAACTTCGTGCATTCGCCGAGAGAGGAACCAGGAACAAGAGAAGGACCGGGCGAGTGCCTCCAACACATCATCACTTTGGCTCATGATTAAAAAGAAGTATTTCAGATAGTAAAGTACAATACCAAACAATATGAGCAGTGTTGCAATCAGTCTGAGTAAATACTACTCCCTCCGTCCGGAAATACTTGTCTTAGACATGGATAAAATGCATGTATCTATAACTAAAATAAGTCTAACACCATTTCTAGGACAAGTATTTCCGGACGGAGGGAGTATATAACTTCACTGATTTCACAATATTTCCCTAATTAACACATCAAATCTGTGGTTGGCAGAGAATATATTTTTCATTAGAATCTACAATGGTGATATATTTTCAGAAACATAAACACTGTACTTGCCAACCTATATTAACAAGTGACTATTACTTAACAAGTTGACTATTACTGTATTACAGATTCACTTTACAATACAATATGAGCAGTGTCGCAATCAGTCCAGTAGATACTATATAACTTCACTGATTTCAGAATATTTCCCTAAGATAAAATATTTTGACTTTCATTTGCCCATATTAACATATCTAAATCTGTGGCTGGCAGAGAATATAGTTTTCATCAGCATCTACAATGGTGATATATTTTCAGAAATATAAACACCGTACTTGCCAACCTATATTAACAACTTGACTATTACAGATTAACTTTATGCTTGCAAAGAGGCTTCCAAATAATCTTTATCTGTTTGTCTAGCTCTATCAAGGCACAGCCCAACTCCCCTCTCAAGATCTTTATAAATGATCCATTAGCTAGCAAAAAAAACAACTTGTATATTGCTGGGCATATTTTTAGAATCAAACTTTTTAGTAAAAACACCTGCCTTCAAAAGCCTTGGGTCTTCCTCAGTTTCATAGTCTACAGTTTCTTAACTGAAAGTGAAGATAGATGCTGGGTCGGGACCAGCTGAAACTTGGATCAGAAAGCAAGTGGAATGAAACAACAATCTATCCTAAGCCGTTTGAGGTGATGGAGTACGGAGCCGCTGCTCGCTGAAGGTTGATGATATTACTGGACATTCAGCTGTCTGAAGCAAAGAATCTTCTTTCAACCCTTTCTCAAAAGGAAAAATCAATGTGACCACATGAAGAAGAGATAGAAGATGAGAGTTACAATCAAGATGTAGGCCGTGCCAGTCAGGCTTATTCTGCGCATTGGTAGGTGGCGGTGCCAAAGATGGGGCAGGGGAGTCTGCGCCTCCACTACGGCATGTGATATGCACTGGACGTCACCAAACGATCTCCGGGGACGATTGAGCGATGGTGGCTTGCCCAATTAAAGAGCCCCTGTTTGCGGTCTCAGGCCACCCTCGTTCCTTCACCAGTGTTGCTGACAGGCCGCCGATGACAACTGACTGTTGTAAGAGGTGCAGACCCAATCCTCGGCCTCCAACACGAAATCGATCCATGACAAATGCTACCAAAATAAGCCACATGATTTTCTGACACTACAATTCAGAAACTACTAAAACCAAATTCATGTTGCTATTTGGACGCACAAATACTCTGCATCAACTAATGCATTGTGCACGGAAAATGGGGAATTACCTCTTGGTACAACCAGGAGCTTCAGGATTTACTTTTCCTGTTAATTCCACCGACCACATTGATGTAGCTCCCTTACTTGCTGAGTCTATTCCTCTGCTGCTGCACGAGCATAAACAATAGTAAGCGATTTAGCCAATGTGAAGTCATCGTTTTACTTGCACCTATCTTAAATCGGAAGTGAAAAAACAAACTCAACTATGCACATCAACAGAAATCATCGTCAACAAAGCCATAATGGACTGCCATGGGAAACAACACCAAATAAAGCATCATGAGTTCATATATGTATAAGAAAAAAAAATGCTAGCAAGCAACACTGCTGCTCCCGAAACTGTAACCGTCGTGTCCCGCGAGATACATAACCAGCAACCATTGTTTCGTCGCTTTGCTCGCACATCGAACATACATGCCTTTGCCCAAACAGCAAGGAAAGGTGTCGGCGCTCTCATCCATCAGGGAAAGGTGTGGGCGCTGTCAACGGATAACCAAAAATATCAGATCAATTCCATGCCCGACATAATCTGCAAAATCAAATGAGTACTTCCTCTCTCGATCTCCTCGCTCTGCTGAACCACGGGAGCCGGCAGAGCCAGAACAGGGTAGCAGGTCATGAGCCGGTGAGCAGCGCCCCAAGGAAGTGGAGATGGAGGTACCAGGGAGAGGCGGCGGTATCCTTGCGCACAGCAGCACGAGGCGGTGGTGGAGATCCTGGGGAAGGCACGAAGGTGGCGAGGTGAGTCGAGGTGAGTCCCCGGCGGGTTCGCGCACAATTAGGGTGTCCACCGGTAGGTGGCGTGTTCCAAGGAACCGGCAGGCAAGGCTCCGTCAAGGATATTGACCAGCGTCGAGGGACTACAATGGCGACCGGGGATGGGAGAGGGCGGCAAGGGTTGACTGGATCGGAGGGATGGGACGCGGCGGCGACGGAACCCTAGCGTCGGGGCGTCTCGCATTCTCGTACGGGAGACCGGGAGAAAGAGGCCTGTAGAATCGTTTTTATTTTCACATTACAGATGAAACGTCGTGGAGTGCGGGTTGAATTTTTTAAAACACAAGGACTATTTCACAAAACGTCATGGAGTGCGGATTGAATTTTTTAAAACACAAGGACTTTTCCACAAAATTACCGTGGCGGTGGACCCCACAAACTCAATCCGTACTTTATCTCTCTCTAATAATAAAGCACGGATTGACTCCGTGGGTTCACCGTCACAATACGAGAACATTGTTCTTGGTGCCTCCTGTCATTTAGGGGTTGTGGCAGTGTCCCAGGAGTTGAGCTCCGAAGTGTTGTCGTCACAATTTTATCGTTGCAGTTCTGGAATACCTGAGATTAGTTTCGCCGACATCGAAAATCTCTTTTATACAGTTGTTGGTGAGATAACCTCGACGCCATCCAGTACTGGGGCAGGAGTTCGGGAGTATTGCCATAACTCGTATAACGGATGATTTTCGAAGGTTGAGGTAAATGATTTCCGAAGGTTTCTTGGTTATGTGTTGAAGGATGGATACAGCTGGATGTAGGATTTGTTAGTTTTGGGTGAGATATTATGCTTCCCCTGTATCCCAACACCTGATTGCATAACCAGAAAATTTTGGGAGTTTATAAGTGGGAATTCAAGTAGCTCTTAGGATATCTTTCCGACAGATGTATGATATGAAATTGGGGTTCGACATCTAGTGGTCCGCCTATCCACGGTTGGTTTTACAGTGGTCTCGTTGTGTCTTAAAGAGTCCTTGGCTATGCCGACTCGGGGACGCTTCGTATGTCATGTGCACTGCCTTGTACATGATGCTGTTGTACGATCGAGCCCGTGTAGGCCCCACCACGAAAACTTCGGACGAAATCTCTATCATATGTTTGTTCCGGCTTATTCTGCAAGCCAATCCTTGCTTTGTTTTGAGTTGTGGTATTCGAGTTGCTTCGAAGTCAAATGTTGATTCCATACCTTTCCTAAGTGGTGTTCTCATATTCCTATGTGAATACAAATACTTCTTGATGATCGAGATTGTCATGTAAATCCTGTTCAACCGGTGTGTTTTTTCTTCAAGCGGATCCGTTCATTTTCAACATCCGCAAGATTCAATCTCAGCTTCCTCAACGTTGTTCGTTTCATCCATCCCAGGTTGTCTTTGTTTTCCCACCCACCCACCCTTTTTCTTCAAGGACTCAGATTTCTTAATCAAGTATCATTTGATTCATGTGAAGTCTCTCCATTCTTTTCATTCATGTTCTTACCCGGTGATTCTCATGAAGATTCTAACGGAGCTTCAAGTTCGTCACTCTTCACTCGTTTTCTTCTCCGGTGGATTCAAATCAAGCTTTCGGTGTTGATCTCATATCCTTTTTTTCCTTGTTTCAAATATCTTCTCATGCCGGTGCACCTCATAATAATTCACTTCTCGCTATTCATTTGTTCGGGAGTGCTGAAGATATCTCAGAAGGCCCGTCTTGTCTTTCAAGATCAGCTCAACCTATTTCGAGGTTGTTATCTCATTCTAGCCATTTAAATCTTACCGGTGCATTCTCTATTCTAAATCGTTCTATGGTGTTTCTTTTGAGTGGGCCCTAACCCACAGGTCTTTTCCCAGGATCTTACCTGACTCTTCTTATTTTCCGGGAGCTATCCTCAAATTCATTTTCGAAGTTTGACGTAAGAATGATTTATCATCAGTCAAATGTCTTTCTCCAAGATCTTCCAAATTCTTTTCATCATTGGTTCAACTTTTCTATTCTTCTTTATTCCGGAGTGTCTCAACAATTCACGGTGGTGTTTCTAGTCTTCATTCTCGGATTTTAAAGACCGAAGAAGAGTTCCTCTTAAATCCTTATCCGCTCTCTTGAGGATTCGTTATTCTAGCTTAATGCCTTCCTCTCAAAATTGTTTTCGATTGTGAGAATTCTTTTCACCCTCAATATTTAAATCCCCTCAAGCTTCTTCGTTCATTTGCTAATTCTTCCCGGTGTTTCTTTATCTTTTCTTCGTTCATTTTTAATTCTTACGGTGGTTCGTTCAAGAGTTCTCGTCATTCGTTATCATATCAATTTATTCGTTGTTTTCAATCCTTCCGGTGGTTCGTTGAAGACCTTCCTAAAGTTTGAGCTATATTTATATTTAATCCTTTCGACGAGAATGAGTAGTATGCCAAATCCGTTGCTTGTCATCAATTTAAAATGGTGAAGGATACGCATAACATAATTCTTATTTTTGTTTTATCGAGTGAACTCAATTTCCTATTCCGGAGGCTCATCAAATTCTCGTTTTCATTTGTTTCATCTTTCTTTTCCGGAGTTCCAAGTTTTTTTCCCCGCATTATATCGTCGCGAAGACCCATCTAAAGCATTACAAGGTTTCACCTTGTGTTTTCAACTCCCCTTTCTTCTCGTTATCCTTTTGTTACCGGAGTTCTCAGGAAGGCTCAACATGGTGGTTCATCAAGGATTTAATTCCTTCTCGAAGTGTTCATCAACATTCTTTTCTAAGGAGCTCAAGTTCTTCTTCATCTTCCAATCCGGAGTGCAATTCTTTCACGCATATCTTTTGAGGTGGTGCTATGTCATTCTTGATATTTCCCTTCGTGCTTCGTGATTCACAAGTTATCAAGAATGAGATATTTTAAATCCATCAACCTCTTCGTTGGAGTTATCTTGGGTTATATTCCACCTAAAGCCTTCCCTAAGGATTGTTGCTAATTATGGTGTTAATAAAGGACCCAAGTTCTTCAGTTGCCCTCCTAGTGAATTAAGTTTCTCGTCTCCTTCTTGATATCAAGCCAATCTTTTTGATTTCCGTGAGTGGCAGAATTTCACCTAAAGATTTCGAGATGCTTTCCATAAGCCCACTTAAAGCGTATCTTTTCGTTGTTGGGTTTTCAACAACTCCGTTCGACCCTTCTCCTAAAGATGCCTTTTCAAGCTCTTTTGTGACACAAGTTGGCTTTTTCTTCTCCATTCTCCTATTTCAATTATCTATCTTCTATTGTTTTGTTCTGGAGGCATTGTCATGTTGCTCTTTTCAACCCATCATCTCTATTCGGAGTGTTGTGCCTTTTGCTCAAGGTCTTTTCATCATATCAAGTCTTTCATCTCTTTTCAACCGGAGTGCTTTCCGAAGTTGTTCTTCCTTGTTCCTCTTTTCTAACAGAGTGTTTTCAACTTCGTTTATCTCCGTTGTATTCTTTTCGTGAAATGGTTTAACCTTTTCAAGGTTCTTTGGTTTCACTTATTGGTCAAAGAAGCAACTTAGTTTTTACCTCTTCTTTTTCTCTTCCGTTTTCCCTCCGGTGCCATTCTAGATCTCGGGACGAGATCCTCTCGTAGTGGTGGAGTGTTGTAACGCCCCGAGACCGATGTGCCAGGTGTCCTCCAGTTATTCGCTGTTGTTGCGTGGTCATTGCTTGCGTGTCATGCATTGCATATCATGTCATCATGTGCATTTCTTTTTGCATACATGTTCGTCTCATGCATCCGAGCATTTTCCCTGTTGTCCGTTTTGCGATCCGGCGCTCCTATGTCATCCGGTGTCCCTTTCTACCTCTTTTCGTGTGCGGGTGTTAAACGTTTTCGGATTGGACCGAGACTTGTCATGCGGCCTTCGTTTACTACCGGTAGACCGCCTGTCAAGTTTCGTGCCATTTGGACTTCATTTGATACTCCAACGGTTAACCGAGGGACCGAAAAGGCCTCGTGAGTGTTACATCCCAACACCCTTCCAAAGTGGCCCAAAACCCACCTAAACCTCCTCCATCATCTAGAGCGTTCGATCACGACCGCGTGGCCAAAAACCGCACCTCATTTGGACTCTCCTAGCTCCCTCTACCTCTATAAATAGACCCCTTCATTTTCGTTTTTGGATCTTTCCCCGAAATCCTAAAACTCCTCTCCTCGCGCCGCCGGACGCGTCCTCACCGCGTTGGACATGTCCACCGGCCGCCGCCACGTTGCACGACCAATCCCCCGCCGCCACGTCATCATGCCTCCACCCTCGCCCAATCGGCGCCCGCAACCTCAGCCGCGCGCCGCCCCACTTCGTCGCGGCCCGCGGAGCCCATCGCGGGCCCGCACAGGCCCGCGCGCCGCCGCCGCTCGCCCGCTGCGGCCCAGACACCGCGCCGCCCGGCCCGCACCTGCTCCGTCACCCCGCCGCCGCATGCCTCCGTCGCCGGCCGCCGGCTCCACCATTCCTCGCCGGCGACTACATCTCCCGCCGGCGAGCCGCCCGCTCGCGCCGCCCTCGCATCACCGTGCTCCGCCGCCTGCCCGCGCCTTACGCGCGCTGCCGCCAGCTCACGCCGGCACCGCCGCCCCGCTCTCCACCGGTGCCCTGCCCCGCTGCCTCGGTCGCCGGACCCCGGCGCCACCGGTCGCCGCCGTCCTCACCATGCCGCCTCGCCCCCGGATCGGGCTGGATCCGGCGGGATCTAGCCCAGGTCCGCCTACTCCGGCGAGACCCCGCGTTTTCCGGCCACCGTCATTGCTGTCTCCGGCCGTGCTCCGGTGAGAACTCCATCCGTGCCTCGGATTCCGTGCAAGTCAACCCTAGATCTGATTCTGAGAGGGTAATTTTTCGTCCAAGTCCTTTTTCCTATAAATTTTTTTGAGCATATTCATCGCATCATAACTCTGCATCCGTTGCTCCGATTCGTGCGTGTAGCATATCAAAATGTTCGCCTCGACGAGTACATCATTTCATCTCATTGCATCATTTTCATTTGAGCTCATATCGATGCCTGAAATGCTGTTTGAAGAGGGCTATGTGAGTAATTTGTCAGACCTGTTTCAGCAAATGGCATTTTGTCATTTTTTCCATGATTAATGTGTGCATGCTATGATCCTGAGCTCTACATGTGTTTTATTATATGCCATGCCATCTTTACAGGGGTGCTTGCCATGTATTTTTGTGATCTATGTGGAGACTATCACAAGCTTGCAAAGTAGCGTAATCGTTAATGCTGATTTCAGGGACTTAGAATTTCACCAAGTCATTGTCCTGATTTTGTTGTTATGCCCTATGTTCATGTTGTTTCCTAGTGATCCCTGCCTCTTTTGAGGATGATTAGTAAGGATGTTTTGTTAACATTGTGGTGCTCTATCCATCCATGTCTTTGTTTACATTTATGGAGCATCCTAGCTTGAGTCAATCGAGCTCTACTTTTGCTATATCGTGAATCCTGGCAGATTGTTGACATGTTTAGCGATTTTGCCGGGGATGTTGCTATTGATCCGTGTATGCTATGTTGTTGTTATTGCCATGTCTAGCTTCTATGCCATGTATTCTTGATGGGTTTATGACTATTTTGTCATGCCATGATTTGTGGTGAGTGCATCGAGCTCGTAAACATGCCTAATCGTTAACTGTTTTGCATGCTCCAGTTTTTCACTAAGTCCGAATCTGTTTATGTTTTTGCTATGTTCACATGCTTGCAATTGTATTTTCTGATCCCTTTTGGCTCAAGGTCACTAAGGGACTTTTGTTAAGTGCTTTGAGTAGCTTCATGCCATGCATTGATTTGCCATGATATTTTCCTATAGCATGTAGTTTTCATGCTCTAAAGTGTGCTTCCTGATGATAAATTCCAGACTTGTGTTAATTTCACAAAGTCTGAAACCTGTTATCGTTTGCCCTTTTGCCATGCTTGTTTGAACCTATTGTTGAGTGAATTAGCCGTAGCGCAGTGTTCATCTTTTGTTAAGCTTCGTGAGTGGATACCTTCCATGTATTTTGTTGCCATGTTTGATTGTTGTAGCATATTTATCTTGATGCATTTAGATGGCTACTTGCTGTTAATCGCAGACCGGTGCCATATTTGTTTTGCTTGCCATTTCCAAACCATGCATCCGATTCTGGTGATCTTTATATCGATTTCAACCGAAATCATCTCCTCTTTCCAGTGGCACTCTTGGATTTCCAAGTTGAGGCCAGGTTCAATCATTCCTTTGCAAATCATGCATATGCATCACATACCGCATCCCGCATATCATACCATGTTCGTGTGTGGTTTGTTTACTATGTTGTGTGCTTCTTTCCCGTGTTGCTTCTTCGGGTTGGTTCCGATAACGTCGCGTTTGTGAGTACCTGTTCGACGATGTCCGTTTGTATACTTCATGGACTCGTTCTTCTTCCTTGCGGGATTTCTGGCAAGATGACCATACCCTCGAAATCACTTCTATCTTTGCTTGCTAGATTGCTCGCTCTTTTGGTATGCATATGCTATGATACCTACCACTTGCTTATCATGCCTCCCATATTGTTAAGCCAAGCCTCTAACCCACCTTGTCCTAGCAAACCGTTGTTTGGCTATGTTACCTCTTTGCTCAGCCCCTCTTATAGCGTTGTTAGTTGCAGGTGAAGATTGAAGTTTGTTCCTTGTTGGAACATGGAGATGTTGTTCCTTATTGGAACATGTTCATATGTGGGGATATCACAATATCTCTTATTTAATAATGCATCTATATACTTGGTAAAGGGTGGAAGGCTCGGCCTTATGCCTGGTGTTTTGTTCCACTCTTGCCGCCCTAGTTTCCGTCATATCGGTGTTATGTTCCCGAATTTTGCGTTCCTTACGTGGTTGGGTTATAATGGGAACCCCTTGACAGTTCGCCTTGAATAAAACTCCTCCACTAATGCCCAACATTGTTTTTACCATTCTCCACCTAGCCTTTTCTTTCCCTTGGGTTCTGCAGACTCAAGGGTCATCTTTATTTAAACCCCCCCGGGCCAGTGCTTCTGAGTGTTGGTCCAAACTAGAGCCCCTTGCAGCGCCACCTCGGGGAAACTCGAGGGCTGGTTTTAGTTGTACGGAGCGCTCATCCGAGTGTGCCCTGAGAACGAGATATGTGCAGCTCATATCGGGATTTGTCGGCACATTCGGGCAGTGTTGCTGGACTTGTTTTACCATTGTCGAGGATGTCTTGTAACCTGGATGCCAAGCCTGATCGGATTGTCTTGGGAGAAGGAATATCCTTCATTGACCGTGAGAGCTTGTGATGGGCTAAGTTGGGACACCCCTGCATGGATTTGAACTTTTGAAAGCCGTGCCCGCGGTTATGGGCAGATGGGAATTTGTTAATGTCCGGTTGTAGAAAACCTGAAGTTGAATTTATTTAAAATACATCAACCGCGTGTGTAACCGTGATGGTCTTTTTCCGGCGGAGTCTAGGAAGTGAACACGGTGTTGGAGTTATGTTTGACGTAGGTTGTTCTAGGATCACTTCTTGATCATAGTTGTTCGACCGTGCTTTTGCCTTCTCTTCTCGCTCTCATTTGTGTTGTTAGCCATCATATATGCTAGTCGCTTGATGCAGCTCCACCTCATGCCTTTTACCCTTCCTATAAGCTAAAATAGTCTTGATCGCGAGGGTGTGAGATTGCTAAGTCCCCGTGACTCACAGATACTTCCAAAACCAGTTTGCAGGTGCCGTTGAACCGTGCAGATGACGCAACCAAGCTCAAGGAGAAGCTCGATGAAGATCTCATTCTTTGTGTTGTTTCGTTTCCAGTTGATCAGTAGTGGAGCCCAGTCGGGTCGATTGGGGATCTGTGTAGCATTTGGGGTAGTCTTCTTTTATTTTGGTTCCGTAGTCGGACCTTGATTGTATCTGGATGATGTAATGCTTTATTCATGTATTTGTGTGAAGTGTCGATTGTAAGCCAACTATGTATCTTGTCCCTTATTGTATTACATGGGTTGTTTGTGAAGATTACCTCACTTGCGACATTGCTTTCAATGCGGTTATGCCTCTAAGTCGTGCTTCGACACGTGGGAGATATAGCCGCATCGAGGGTGTTACAAGTTGGTATCAGATGCCTTTTTTATAGCACAACATCATATGCGTTACGCAAGTTGTCCTTTTATCCTGGTCGTATATTTTACAATCTAACAGTTTAATTAAAAGGAAGAACTCCTCACGTAAAACAAGGAAAGCACCAACCCGTCCCCACAAATTAAGAAGCACCACCAGGATAAAGCGACAATCTTTTTTGAGCAGAATAAAAGGCCTGTCAAATAAAAAAAGCATCTGACACGTCCAACTTTTGCTAAACAAATCAAGAAAAAAATCATGTAAAAAACAAACAAACAAACAAACAAACAACGAAAGTTCTTAAAAAAACAAACAAGGAAAGCTTCACGAAAAAAAGTAAATACCCCACCAGTTCCCACAAATTAAGAACCAAAATCACCTCACGTAAAAAAAGGAAAGCACGTTCCCATTCCCACATATTAAGAAACAAAACCTCCATTAAAATTTTTGATAAACTGCCAAAACAAATCCCAACGATAAAAGGGAAAAGAAATCAATGATCCGGCTGATTGCATGCGTGATATAAAAAATAAGCAAACTTACGTTACACAAATTATCCCGTCCTATGAGACAAAAAGGATCTCACACGTCCAACATATAAAAAGAAACAAGAAAAGCCTCACGTCATCAACAAAGAAAAAAAGACAAGAAAACCTTCACGTCAGTTGAAGAACACAAGGAAACCCTCCACCCGTCGCCACAAATTAAAAATGAATGCCTCCGTTAAAAACTCCAATGATAAAATCTTAAAATAATCCAATGACAAAAATAAAAAATAATCGGTGATCCGCAAATTAATAGTCATGATCGGATGTGGATGAGCACTCCTTGCGTGACGGGTCGACGAGCTCCACATGTACGCTACCGGGCACTGGCTGTTGAGGAAAGTGTTTGGAAACCGGGGCCATCGTGGGGTGGCGGCGCGCCTCGTGCGTATTGCACGGGGTAGCCCCTCCCGTTTCCCCCACTTTATGTAAGTGGGTACTTATCCCTTGACCCCCTAGTCCCTATATAAAGCAACGAGGAGCTATCATTGTAATCTCTGATCATTGATTAATAAAGCTGGTCTCCTCCATATCTCTTTGTGTCATTTATTTTCGCGTGTTCGACTACTTCGACTACTTCGTCTACGACGCTCGCCCTCGCTCCGCAACCTCGGACCGGACTCACCGGCGGAGTTGCAGAACACGTTATCAGCACGCTTCGCTCCATCAACTCTCCGTTAAGCCTGCGTCAAGCCTGCATCACGCAGGCTTTCGTCGATCCCGCGGAGGTATAAGATCCGATCCCCCTTCTTGCAAAAATGGATTCCTCTCATTACAAGTTGGTATCAAAGCATAGCCCAACCTTAGGAGCCCCCTGCTTGATCGAATCGCTGGCGTTAGTGAGTCAAGAAATGTTTTGAGTCATTTAGGAATTATATATATCGGATAGTTAGGACTTCTTTTTACTCCTCAGTCCCTTCGTCGCTCTGGTGAGGCATCCTGATGTAGAGTTTTGACTCTTCTCTTCTAAAATTTCACTAAATGTTTTTTGGATCACGCGGGTATCTTGGAATCGTTCCGATGGTTTTGTGACGAGAACATTGTTCTTGGTGCCTCCTGTCATTTAGGGGTTGTGGCAGTGTCCCGGGGAGTTGAGCTCCGAGGTGTTGTCGTCACAATTTTATCGTTGCAGTTCTGGAATACCTGAGTTTAGTTTCGCCGACATCGAAAATCTCTTTTATGCAGTTGTTGGTGAGATAACCTCGACGCCACCCAGTACTGGGGCGGGAGTTCGGGAGTATTGCCATAACTCGTATAACGGATGCTTTTCGAAGGTTGAGGTAAACGATTTCCGAAGGTTTCTTGGTTATGTGTTGAAGGATGGATACAGTTGTATGTAGGATTTGCTAGTTTTGGGTGAGATATTATGCTTCCCCTGTATCCCCAACACCCGATTGCATTACCGGAAAGTTTCGGGAGTTTATAAGTGGGAATTCAAGTAGCTCTTAGGATATCTTTCCGACAGATGTATGATATGAAATTGAGGTTCGACGTCTAGTGGTCCGCCTATCCATGGTTGGTTTTACAGTGGTCTCGTTGTGTTTTAAAGAGTCCTTGGATATGCCGACTCGGGGACGCTTCGTATGTCATGTGCACTGCCTTGTACATGATGGTACTGTACGGTTCAGCCCGTGTAGGCCCCAGCACGAAAACTTCGGACGAAATCTCTATCATATGTTTGTTCTGGCTTACTCTGCAAGCCAATCCTTTGTTTTGTTTTCAGTTGTGGTATTCAAGTTGCTTTGAAGTCAAATGTTGATTCCATACCTTCTCTAAATGGTGTTCTCGTACTCCGATGTGAATACCAATCCTTCTTGATCATCGACATTGTCATGTTAATCCTTTTCAACCGGCGTGTTTTCTCTTCAAGTGGATCCGATCGTTTTCAACATTCTCTTGATCAAGTATCAGTTCTTCTCAACGGTGTTTCTTTCATCCGTCTCCAAGTTGCCTTTGTTTTTCCCACCCACCCACCCACCCTTTTTCTTCAAGGAATCAGATTTCTTAATCAAGTATCATCTTATTGATGCGAAGTCTCTTCATTCTTTTCAATCAATGTTCTTACCCGGTGGTTCAATTGAAGATGCTCTACAAGTTCATCATTGATTTGTTTTCTTTCTTCTCTGGCGGATCCAATTCAAGCCTTGTTGATCATATTTTTTCCTCATTTCAATGCTTTCTCAGGCCGGTGCAATTCTTAATAATTCACTTCTCGCTATTCATTTGTTCGGGAGTGCTGAAGATATCTCAGAAGGCTCGTCTTGTCTTTCAAGATCAGTTCAACCTATTTCGAGGTTGTTATCTCATTTTAGCCATTTAAATCTTACCAGTGCATTCTCTCTTTTAAATCGTTCTATGGTGTTTCTTTTGAGTGGGCCCTAACCCACAGGTCTTTTCCCAGAATCTTACCTGACTCTTCTAACTTCCCCGGAGCTTTTCAAATTCTCTCCAACATTGACGTAAGAATGATTCATCATCAGTCATATGTATTTCTCCAAGATCTTTCAAATTCTTTTCATCGTTGGTTCAACCTCTTCGCTTTTGATTCTTCCAGAGTGTCTAAATAATTCTTGATGGTGTTTCTCATCGGTATTCTCAACATTTTAAGAATGAAGAAGATTTTTTTTCTCTCAATCTTGCTCCATTCTCTTCAAGATTCGTGGTGCTAGCTTTATGCCATCCTCTCATAATTGTTTTTGATTGTGAGAATTCTTTTCACCCATCCGGAGCAATTCAGGAGTCTTTTCAGTTTGGGTCTCTGAAGGCCATCATTTCGGATCTTTCATTTCAACTTTCAGCTCACTTTCTCCAAATCTTACCGGTGCATCATTCAATATTCTCTAATCAGTTCGTGATTTCTTCGTTCTCTTTTATCTAAATTCCCCTCAAGTATCTTCATTTGTTCTCAAATTCTTCCCGTTGCTTCTTTATTTTTCTTCTTCGTTCATTTTTAATTCTTACGGTGGTTCATGCAAGAGTTCTCGTCATTCGTTGTCATATCAATTCATTCGTTCTTTCCAATCCTACCGGTGGATCATTGAAGGCCTCTTCAAGTTTGCGCAATATCTATCTTAATCCTTTCTAAGGGAGTAAGTAGTATGCCAAATCCATTGTTTGTCATCAATTTAATTGGTGAAGGATATGCATAACATAATTCTTATTCTTGTTTCTTCCAAGTGATTAATTCCCTATTCCGGAGGCTCATCAAATTCCTGATTTCTTTTGTTTCATCTCTTCTTTTCCCGGAGTTTCAAGATCTCTCATTTATCTCGTCGCAAAGCTTCATTCAATCATTGCAAGGCTTCAATCTTATTCTTTTCTTCTTTCTTTTTGTTATCCTTTTGTTTACCGGAGTCTTCATGAAGGTTCTACATGATGGGTCATCAAGGATTTAATTCCTTCTCGAAGTGTTCAATGAGATTCTTTTCAGAGAAGCTCAAGTTTCTTCATCTTGCATTCCGGAGTGCAATTCTTTCTTTCATATCATTGGAGGTGGTATTACGTGATTCTTGATAATTTGAGTTCATGCTTCATGATTCACATGTTGTTAAGAATGAGGTATTTTAAATCCATTAATCTCGTCATTTGAGTTATCTTGGGTAATATTTTCACCTAAAGCCTTCCCTAAGGATTGTTGCTATTATGGTGCTCATATATGACCCAAGTTCTTCATTTATCCTACCGGTGAAATACTTTCTTGCCTCCTTGGTCATACCAATCCAATTCTTTTCCCGTGAGTGGCAGGTTGTCACCTCATAATTTGAGATGTATTCCATAAGACCATATCAAGCGTATTCTTTTCGTTGTTGGTGTTCCAACAACTCCGTTCGACCTTCCTACTAAAGATGCCTTTTCTAACTCTTTTGTATCAGAAGTTGGCTTTTCTTCTCCATTCTCCTATTTCAATTATCTATCTTCTATTCTTTTGTTCCGGAGGCATTTTCATGTTGCTCTTTTCAACCCATCATCTCTATCCGGAGTGTTGTGCCTTTTGCTCAAGGTCTTTTCATCATATCAAGTCTTTCATCTCTTTTCAACCAGAGTGCTGCCCGAAGTTGTTCTTCCTTGTTCCTCTTTTCTAACAGAGTGTTTTCAACTTCGTTTATCTCCATTGTATTATTTTCGTGAAATGGTTTAAACTTTTCAAGGTTCTTTGGTTTCACTTGTTTGTCAAAGAAGCAACTTAGTTTTACATCTTCTCTTTCTCTTCCGTTTTTCCCTCCGGTGCCATTCTAAATCTCGGGACGAGATCCTCTCGTAGTGGTGGAGTGTTGTAACGCCCCGAGACCAATATGCCAGGTGTCCTCCATTTTTTCGCTGTTGTTGCATTGTCATTGCTTGCGTGTCATGCATTGCATATCATGTCATCGTGTGCATTTCATTTGCATACATGTTCGCCTCATGCATCCGAGCATTTTCCCTGTTGTCCGTTTTGCAATCCGGCGCTCCTATGTCACCTGGTGTCCCTTATTACCTCTTTTCATGTGCGGGTGTTAAACGTTTTCGGATTGGACCAAGACTTGTCATGCGGCCTTGGTTTACTACCGGTAGACCGCCTGTCAAGTTTCGTGCCATTTGGACTTTGTTTGATACTCCAACGGTTAACCGAGGGACCGAAAAGGCCTCATGAGTGTTGCAGCCCAACACCCTTCCAAAGTGGCCCAAAACCCACCTAAGACCTCTCCATCATCTCGGTCGTTCGATCACGATTGTGTGGCCGAAAACCGCACCTTATTTGGACTCTCCTAGCTCCCTCTACTTATAAATATGTGGCCTCCCCCAAAAATTTCGCGGACAAAAACCCTAGATCCATTGTCCCCGCGCCGCCGGACATGTCCGCCCTATCCGCATCCGACACCTGTCCCCGCCGACGCCCGGCGCCGCGCAGGCCCGCCCGGCCCACAGCGGGCCCCCGCGGCCCAGCCACCGCGTGTCGCCGCACCGCCTTCGTCCGCCCCGCCGCCCCATGCCTCAGCGCCGCCGCCTGGCTTCCCGCCGTCGAGCATCTCCGCCGCCTCGCCGGGGCTGCACCGCCTCGCCTCCCTGCCGTGCCTCGCCGCCCTAGCGCCACCGCGCCCGCGCCGCCTGCACCATTCTCCGCCGCCACCACCGCGCCTCCCCGTGCCAAGTTCGGTTCCGGCTCAGGCTCGCCGCCCCCGACGCCGGCAAACCTCACCGGCCGGTGAGCGCGCCCGCCGCCCCTGCCTGGTGCCCGGGTGCTCGCTGCCGCACCTGCCGGGGCCCTCCGACGACCTCCTCCGCCGGATCCCACACACCTGCACCTCCCCGAACGTCGTCTCCTCTGACTCCGGCCTAACTCCGATGAGGGATCTGGCCATCCTCGTAATTCGCGCCGATCCAGATCTGGATCCACTCGACGGTTGACTTTCTCCTCCCGAAACCCTAACTTTTTGGCATTTTCATCGCATCATAACTCATCATTCGTTGCTCCGATTCGTGCGTGTAGCATATCAAGATGTTCGTCTCGACGAGTACATCATTTCTTCTCATTGCATCATTTTCATTTGAGCTCATCTTGATGTCCGAAATGCTGTTTGAAGAGGGAAATGTGAGTAATTTGTCAGACTTGTTTCAACAAATGGCATTTTGTCATTTTTGCCATGATTAATGTGTGCATGCTATGATCCTGAACTCTACATGTGTTTTGTTATATGCCATACCATCTTTACAGGGGTGCTTGCCATGTATTTTTGTGATCTATGTGGTGACTATCACAAGCTTGCAAAGTAGCGTAATCGTTAATGCTGATTTCAGGGACTTAGAATTTCACCAAGTCCTTGTCCTGATTTTGTTGTTATGCCATATGTTCATGTTGTTTCCTAGTGATCCCTGCCTCTTTTGAGGATGATTAGTAAGGATGTTTTGTTAACATTGTGATGCTCTATCCACCCATGTCTTTGTTTGCATTTATGGAGCATCCTAGCTTGAGTCAATCGAGCTCTACTTTTGCTATATCGTGAATCCTGGCAGATTGTTGACATGTTTAGCGATTTTGCCGAGGATGTTGCTATTGATCCGTGTATGCTATGTTGTTGTTATTGCCATGTCTAGAGTCTATGCCATGTATTCTTGATGGGTGTATGACTATTTTGTCATGCCATGCTTTGTGGTGAGTGCATCGAGCTCGTAAACATGCCTAATCGTTAACTGTTTTGCATGCTCCAGTTTTTCACTAAGTCTGAATCTGTTTATGTTTTTGCTATGTTCACATGCTTGCAATTGTATTTTCTGATCCCTTTTGGCTCAAGGTCACTAAGGGACTTTTGTTAAGTGCTTTGAGTAGCTTCATGCCATGCATTGATTTGCCATGATATTTTCCTGTAGCATGTAGTTTTCATGCTCTAAAGTGTGCTTCCTAATGATAAATTCCAGACTTGTGTTAATTTCACAAAGTCTGAAACATGTTATCGTTTGCCCTTTTGCCATGCTTGTTTGAACCTATTATTGAGTGAATTAGCCGTAGCGCGGTGTTCATCTTTTGTTAAGCTTCATGAGTGGATACCTTCCATGTATTTTGTTGCCATGTTTGATTGTTATAGCATATTTATCTTGATGCATTTAGATGGCTACTTGCTGTTAATCGCAGACCGGTGCCATATTTGTTTTGCTTGCCATTTCCAAACCATGCATCCGATTCCGGTGATCTTTATATCGATTTCAACCGAAATCATCTCCTCTTTCCAGTGGCACTCTTGGATTTCCAAGTTGAGGCCAGGTTCAATCATTCCTTTGCAAATCATGCATATGCATCACATACCGCATCACGCATATCATACCATGTTCGTGTGTGGTTTGTTTACTATGTTGTGTGCTTCTTTCCCGTGTTGCTTCTTCGGGTTGGTTCCGATAACGTCGCGTTTGTGAGTACCTGTTCGACGATGTCCGTTTGTCTACTTCATGGACTCGTTCTTCTTCCTTGCGGGATTTCAGGCAAGATGACCATACCCTCGAAATCACTTCTATCTTTGCTTGCTAGATTGCTCGCTCTTTTGGTATGCATATGCTATGATACCTACCACTTGCTTATCATGCCTCTCATATTGTTAAGCCAAGCCTCTAACCCACCTTGTCCTAGCAAACCGTTGTTTGGCTATGTTACCTCTTTGCTCAGCCCCTCTTATAGCGTTGTTAGTTGCAGGTGAAGATTGAAGTTTGTTCCTTGTTGGAACATGGAGATGTTGTTCCTTATTGGAACATGTTCATATGTGGGGATATCACAATATCTCTTATTTAATTAATGCATCTATATACTTGGTAAAGGGTGAAAGGCTCGGCCTTATGTCTGGTGTCTTGTTCCACTCTTGCCGCCCTAGTTTCCGTCATATCGGTGTTATGTTCCCGAATTTTGCGTTCCTTACGTGGTTGGGTTATAATGGGAACCCCTTGACAGTTCGCCTTGAATAAAACTCCTCCACTAATGCCCAACATTGTTTTTACCATTCGCCACCTAGCCTTTTCTTTCCCTTGGGTTCTGCAGACTCAAGGGTCATCTTTATTTAAACCCCCCCGGGCCAGTGCTTCTGAGTGTTGGTCCAAACTAGAGCCCCTTGCAGCGCCACCTCGGGGAAACTCGAGGGCTGGTTTTAGTTGTACGGAGCGCTCATCTGAGTGTGCCCTGAGAACGAGATATGTGCAGCTCCTATCGGGATTTGTCGGCACATTCGGGCGGTATTGCTGGACTTGTTTTACCATTGTCGAGGATGTCTTGTAACCTGGATGCCGAGCCTGATCGGATTGTCTTGGGAGAAGGAATATCCTTTGTTGACCGTGAGAGCTTGTGATGGGCTAAGTTGGGACACCCCTGCAGGGATTTGAACTTTCGAAAGTCGTGCCCGCGGTTATGGGCAGATGGGAATTTGTTAATGTCCGGTTGTAAAAAACCTGAAGTGGATCTTAATTAAAATACATCAACCGCGTGTGTAACCGTGATGGTCTCTTTCCGGCGGAGTCCGGGAAGTGAACACGGTGTTGGAGTTATGCTTGACGTATGTTGTTCTAGGATCACTTCTTGATCATAGTTGTTCGACCGTGCTTTTGACTTCTCTTCTCGCTCTCATTTGCGTATGTTAGCCACCATATATGCTTGTCGCTTGCTGCAGCTCCACCTCATACCTTTACTTTACCCATAAGCTTAAATAGACTTGATCGCGAGGGTGTAAGATTGCTGAGTCCCCGTGACTCACAGATACTTTCAAAACCAGTTTGCAGGTGCCGTTGAACTGTGCAGATGACGCAACCAAGCTCAAGGAGGAGATCGATGAAGATCTCGTTCTTTGTGTTGTTCTGTTTCCAGTTGATCAGTAGTGGAGCCCAGTCGGGTCGATCGGTAATTTGTGTAGCATTTGGGGTAGTCTTCTTTTATTTTGCTCCCGTAGTCGGACCTTGATTGTATCTGGATGATGTAATGATTTATTCATGTATTTGTGTGAAGTGGCGATTGTAAGCCAACTATGTATCTTGTTCCTTATTGTATTACATGGGTTGTTTGCGAAGATTATCTCACTTGCGACATTGATTTCAATGCGGTTATGCCTCTAAGTCATGCTTCAACACGTGGGAGATATAGCCGCATCGAGGGCGTTACACTCGATGAAGAACTCGGTGGTGTCGCGAGCGAATCCAGCGGCAAATAAATCAAGACATAACTATGATCACGTAGACTAATCCTAGAGTGGCATATAATTGGTGGTACTAATAACAAGACGTTCATTGGTCTCCGAAAAATAAAGAAGCAGCGAAATATATGTGAGTATTCTTTGCATCTTTTCAGTACTACAACCTAGCTGGCACACAATGGAACGCTAGAAACCATTGTGGGTGGCGGGAAGCCAAGCATGCTGGAGACTGATGACTGAAAAGAGTTACGGGCGCTAGCAATCCTGATTCCCCTCGTTGGGAGCTGACCGCCACCGACGCCAACATATCCCTTCAGTAGATCAGTGGAAAAGCCTGGGAAGTTCAGAGAGAAATCAAGGTACATGTGTGGCTGTGTGTTGCCTACGTACAATCCTATAATTTAGTTTACGCTAATTGTGCATATTGATAAATTTCTACAACAAGATGCAAAATAATTGCTGTGTGAACATGCGCTAGATATTTTTGTAATAATTTTGTACTACTAATAAGTTATCAAATGCTTTTAAGCAGTGCATGAACATTAACGTTGCTGCTATTTGTTTGGCCTGTAAGGAGTGAAGTCTGTTGTTGTAGTTAGGCTTGGTGAGAAGGGAGGCGTACATGGCTGAGGCAATGACGTTGTCGCATTCGTCTCGCCGTATATTATCTTCCTCGAGTAGTAGGGAAGCACTATAAATACTATTACCAATTATTAATTTTGGATATTTCAGACATAATATTCAGTTTAGAGAGGCGAACGAGGTTGGCGACGATGCAGTATCCAAGGTTAGATCCTCCCCTTCCTTCGAACCTCCCTCTCTTGCTATACGATATGTAGATGGACTAAATTTGATATGTGGAATGGTCAGTAGAAGATAGTACTATTTTAGCCTCGGATTCACTTCTTAAATACAAAGGTGCATGTGTTATCTTGCAATTGTGTTTTCAGGAAAAGGGCCGGTGACCGGTGTGACGCCCCCGATTCAATCATACACTAATCATACATGCAAACGTGTACGATCAAGATCAGGGACTCACGGGAAGATACCACAACACAACTCTACAAATAAAATAAGTCATACAAGCATCATATTACAAGCCAGGGGCCTCGAAGGCTCGAATACAAGAGCTCGATCACAGACGAATCAGCGGAAGCAACAATATCTGAGTACAGACATAAGTTAAACAAGTTTGCCTTAAGAAGGCTAACACAAACTGGGATACAGATCGAAAGAGGCGTAGGCCTCCTGCCTAGGATCCTCCTAAACTACTGTTGGTCGCCGTCAGCGGGCTGCACGTAGTAGTAGGCACCTCCCGAGTAGTAGTAGTCATCATCAATGGTGGCGTCTGGCTCCTGGACTCCAGCATCTGGTTGCGACAACTAGAAAGAAAGGAAAGGGGGAAAAAGGGGGAGAAAGCAACCGTGAGTACTCATCCAAAGTACTCGCAAGCAAGGAGCTACACTACATATGCATGGGTATCAAATGGAATAAGGGTATCATATGTGGACTGAACTGCAGAATGCCAGAATAAGAGGGGGATAACTAATCCTGTCGAAGACTACGCTTCTGGCCACCTCCATCTTGCAGCATGTAGGAGAGAGTAGATGGTAAGTTCACCAAGTAGCATCAATTAGCATCATATAGCATAATCCTAACCGATGATCCTCCCCTCGTCGCCCTGTCAGAGAGCGATCACCAGTTGTATCTGGCACTTGGAAGGGTGTGTTTTATTAAGTATCCGGTTCTAGTTGTCATAAGGTCAAGGTACAACTCCAAGTCGTCCTGTTACCGAAGATCACGGCTATTCGAATAGATTAACTTCCCTGCAGGGGTGCACCACATAACCCAACACGCTCGATCCCATTTGGCCGGACACACTTTCCTGGGTCATGCCCGGCCTCGGAAGATCAACACGTCGCAGCCCTACCTAGGCACAACAGAGAGGTCAGCACGCCGGTCTAAATCCTATGGCGCAAGGGTCTGGGCCCATCGCCCATTGCACACCTGCACGTTGCGTACGCGGCCGGAAGCAGAACTAGCCCCCTTAATACAAGAGCAGGCTTACGGTCCAATTCGGCGCGCGCCACTCAGTCGCTGACGTCACGAAGGCTTCGGCTGATACCACGACGTCGAGTGCCCATAACTGTCCCCGCGTAGATGGTTAGTGCGTATAAGCCAGTGGCCAGACTCAGATCAAATACCAAGATCTCGTTAAGCGTGTTTAAGTATTCGCGAACGTCGACCAGGGCCAGGCCCACTTCTCTCCTAGGTGGTCTCAACCTGCCCTGTCGCTCCGCCACAAAGTAACAGTCGGGGGCCGTCGGGAACCCAGGCCCACCTCTACCGGGATGGAGCCACCTGCCTCTTCAGCCCCCAACTCCGAACAGTACCACAGGTAATGTAACTGTGTAAAGTATATAGTATATGCCCGTGATCACCTCCCGAAGTGATCACGGCCCAGTAGTATAGCATGGTAGACGGACAAGAGTGTAGGGCCACTGATGGAACACTAGCATCCTATACTAAGCAGTAGGATAGCACGTAATGGTAACAACAGTAGTAGCAAGGACAGGCTATGCATCAGGATAGGAATAACGGAAAGCAGTAACATGCTACACTACTCTAATGCAAGCAGTATAGAGAAGAGTAGGCGATATCTGGTGATCAAAGGGGGGGCTTGCCTGGTTTCTCTGGCAAGAGAGATGGGTCGTCAACACCGTAGTCGAACTGGGGGGTTCGCCGGCAGCCTCAGGGTCTACCGGAAAGAAGTAACGGAGGAGGAACACAATAAATAACAGTGCAATCAAAGCCTCACAAGGCATAACATGACAATACGCAGTGCTAGGGGTGCCCTAACGCAGTATGAGGTGGTACCGGCGAAGGGGGGAAACCTCCGGGAAAATATCCCCGGGGTTTCGCATTTTCGAACAGATGAACTGGAGGAGGAAAGTTGCGTGTTCGCTATGCTAAGTATGCGTGGCGGACGAACGGGCTGCGAAATCGGGTTCGTCTCGTCGTTCTGAGCAACTTTCATGTACAAGGTATTTTTCATCCGAGTTACGATTTATTTTATATTATTTTTAGAAGATTTAAATCATTTTTAGAATTATCAGAATTAATTTAATTAGAAAATGCCATTATGATGTCAGCATGACATCAGGGTGATGTCAGCAGTCAACAGTCAGTTGACTTGGTCAAACTGACGCGTGGGTCCCAGTTGTCATTGACTTAGGTTAACTAAACATGATTAGTTAATTTAATTAAGTGATTAGGTTAATTGGATAGGATTAATTAAGTTAATTAATTAGTTAATTAACTCTTTAATTAATTAATTAATAATTAATTATTTTCAATTCCTTTTTTTAATGTTCTCAGGGGGCGTGGGGCCCCTTGCCCAGTGGCACAGAGGCCACACTACAAGAAATATGTTGATCCATGACGGATTTCGCATGACGTTTTCGAAATCTGTCATGAATAGCCCGGTATAGGCCCGCAAGCCCGCTAAAGCCCGCCAAAGCTCGCCTAACCATTCACGTATAAAACCCAAACCCTAAGTGCCTCTCCTCTCTCTGTCTCTCCCTTCGTCGCAGCCCCCCTCCCGATTCCCCATCTCCTCACACACATTGCCGCCACCCACCACCACATCGCCTCCTCCCACTGCTCGTCGCCAGCCCTTCCCCTCCTCTCACCTCGCCGCTACGGCGGCTGCTAGATCCGCCGCAACCCCCACCAATCCATCTCTCGTGCGACCCATCTCTCCCTTTCCCGCGAATCATCGCGCCGCCACCAAGATCCGCCGATTCCGGCGATGTCCGCCACTGTGCAACACACTCACGAGCTCATCTCCGACCCCTCCGCCCTCCAGCCCGGCTGGATCCGCCGCTCCCAGCCCCCTGCACTCGCACTCAACCCTTAGCCAATGTCTAGGGTTTCAGCTACGGCGGCGCGTCTGTCACTGGCGCGTCTCCAGCAGCAGCACTTCGTCGTGCATCGCGCCCCCTCGCGCCTCTCCGCCTCCCCCTAGCTCAGTGCGCTCGCCTGCGTTGGGCTGGACGGCGGTGACCCCGACCCCCTCTTCCGCGTCTCCGGCGCAGCGGCGCGTCCCATGGCAACCTCCTCTGTCACGCGAGACGGCGTCTGACCTGCACTGCGACCATTGCATTGCTTACAAAGGTCTCCAGTGAGCACTGCGACCTCTACCTCCCTCTTCTCCTTGATTCAGCTTGATTTTGTATCTTTCCTCTCAAGAATTGATGATTTAATATTTACAAACATTAATCCCTCTGTTATAGAATTTATAGTCTAGTAGCAAGTTAGGCTCATAGTCAGTAAACTGTTTGTTGCTTCCCTGATTTGATTAAAATGACTGTTGCAATCAGGTGGTTGTAGTTTTATTTGAGTGTACTTTTTTAGCTGTATTCTGTGAAAGTAAACTCCAGAGTGCAAAATTGTATTTGTTGTGCATTTTTGTATCTTTTCAGAACAAAAAGGGATGAATTGAACCTCTTCTAGCTCCTAATAAAAGGCAATGTGCAAAACTGTATGTTCTGTACATTTTTGTATCTTTCCAGAACAAAAAGATATGGAGAATTGAACCTCTTCTTACTGCCTAATAAAAGGGAGTGTATTACTAGTTCAATCACTTCCAGAATGCTTGTTGATATATCAGGAAAAGCGAGTTATCCACTTTATGAATTACTGGATGTTGCTTTACATTCTACAATAGCCTCCTTTTTGTCTTTCTATATTGTGGAATCAGTGTTCCTTGTCTGACATATTTCTCTACTAATGTAAAGTGTATATATTAATGCAATATTATTATGCTTGTTATGATATCTTAAGCACTGTTCCTGGCTCAGGTCTCCACTTGATCAGTGACGAAGGTTGATGATTACAACTGAACGACTGAATCAGTCCACTGGTAGAATTAAATATAGTTGAAGAACTATGTTGCAGACAAAAGAACTTGGTGTGTCAATTCTTTAGGACCTCACACTACAATACATAGTCAATCATAACTACTTTATAATAGTTTAGATATACTTCCTTGAAATGTTATGTGAACCATCGTTGGCTGTGCAACTTTGAAAGTGTCTCCACCTTGAACATTTCATTTATTCTTATTTTCTCTACCATTAATAGGTATTATTTATAATATGCTTCCTCAATTCCGAAATAATTGAATTTGATCAAGTTTATAAGTAAAAAAGAGGTCACTTGGCTGTTCTTGACATGTAGATAGGTGTATTTGTTTACATAAGAAAAATGACACCAAGTTAGTTCATGATCATGGTTTAGAAAAAAAAAGGTGTGCACTATGGTAAATAGAAGTACAGTTTTGTTGCAAGTAGTTTTCCAGAAACGATAACTTATCTTGTTCCCCTATCCCTTTATTATTTGTCAACACCCCTCTGATCTTTGAGATGATAATTATTCAAAGGTACCTACAGTTACACAACAAGGTGGAGCTCCTCAGCGCTTTGGCATGGGTAAGCTCCTATGCCCTTCAGGATGATTTGAACTATTTGGCACTAGATTACTCATGATTAGTCGTCGATGTTGTGTTGCTGCAATGAAACAATATTGTTGATTAATGAAAGACAAGCAATCCTGGCATAACTCTTAAGTATATAGGCCTCATGAGTGAGGTTCAAACCACGTGAAATAAAAATGATGGTTCAGATGATAATAACTACTATTTATGTTGTTGTAATCAACTTGCCATTTTGTAACAGAAGCATATTGTCTGTTACAGGTTTACTTGGTGGTCAGAGCCAAAAAGGAAGTTCGAGGTGTAGGCATGAACTTGATGATTAAGAGGGTCTGTACAATCTTGTATATTTGTTGATGTAATCTGGTGTAATTATTACTAAGGGTCTGTTATCTGATGTTGGATGTTTTATTGGCCACGTTTTAAAAGGGCTTTACTCAGTGAAATAATTGAATAGAAATTTGTGAAATGCTTTAAATTATGGGCATGTTCAATAGAATTAATTGTGTTGTGAAAGCTTGTTTGATTATGTGTAATGGGTGGCGCTGTAACTGGTTGGATGGAAATCATGCCAGACTAAAATAAATGGTCTAAACTACCACAACAAAAAAAGTGGATGCCACGTCACATTCACGCTGGTGCCATGTAGATGCCACGTCAAGCCCATTTTTGTACGAGAGAATTCCTTATCTAACACTACCTTAAATTTTTTTGCCTTATTTGACACTGCAAAACTTTTTCTTCCTTATGTAACACCAATGCTAAAATTTGTTCCCTTTATAACATTTCCATCCATTTTGACCTCTAACGGTGTGAAATGACACCTGAGAAGACGATTTTACCCCTGATGAACTTGTGATCAAAATTCTTCCCACAGTAAAAAGCAACAGTTTTTTCACAATTTAGTTCAAAATTTGGGCAGAACCTCCCCTGTAATTTGATGCACATCCAGATCACACAATTCACATATACATATATTTCAACAAATAGTATTCAGATTTGCACATAAACATACAGGCCCCCATCCAAGTACACATATATCGCTTCCAACATATACATGATCACATATGAGTCCAATCCCACACATACATCATAATCTACATCATATGAGCAACACAAAAGGATTGTCATCATGTCCAGGTTCGCGTACATAGTCCAAGTCCATGATATGGACTACACAAAAGTGACATAAGGTTCCCATATGAGTCCAAGTCCACACAACATGACTTGAGCAGCAACAGAAGTGACTCTAACTAAAAGAAATTAAATTTAGTTCACAAGCTAAGTCTTCTTCTACTCCTTGTGCTCATTGCGGGGCTGGCTGGGTTAGCTTTTTTGCTTCTTGTGCTCATTGCGGGGCTGTCGAATGGTGGCACCATAGGACAACTTTCATCCTTTTTAGCAAGCTCCATCTTCTTCCCCTTCCCTGATCTGCACTTGTACATGTATGGCAACAGTAGTCTTAGAGCAAATAACAATATGAACTATGCATAGTATTTGACATTAAAATTCAGAATTAGCAAAGATCACCTTTTACACCCTTTTGCATTTTTCTTGTTTGTAGTCTTCAAAGTTTGGCTATGTTTTCCTTTCTTCTTGGTTGTAATTTCTAAGCTTTGGCTATGGATTAGATGAATGCACACTCAGTTTTCATTTGGCACAAATCAAACTCAGTTTTCATTTGGCACAAATTAAATTCAGATTTGCTAACCTTGGTGGAAAATACATAGCGGTTGCCGGTGCTTCATCACCTCTTGGCACAATGGATGACTCGGCTGATTTGGTAGTCTTCCTCCTCTTCTTTGGTGGTTCTCTACATGAGCAATAAGAAAGTAGTTCACATGCATAGTTGATTACAAAACAGTAATGCAAGAGAGTAGTTAACATGCATAAGAAAGTAGAATGCATAGTTGATTACCTCAACTCCATCAAAGCAGCAATGTCATATTTGTTCCCCTTCTTGCACTTGTGCCAATGGTGCCCGTATTCCTTACAAATAGGGCATAAGTGCTGGCCACTTTTCCTCTTTTTCTCACTACAACCCTTATGCCTCTCTGTTTGGGGCCGACCAGCTACGGCTTTTAACAAGGGTGGATGCATGAAGAATCCATGGTTAGATTTAGGCCACTGGGTCTTGTCACACATAGCAGGGATTAGTTGGCCATAAGCTGCTCTAAACTTGTCAATGGAGTAATACGAGTCCACATAATTCTGTATATGTGCATTGACAAGTGATGTGATGAATGCTAGAGCATGTTTGCAAGGAAGGCCAGAAACTTGCCATTGTCTACAAGAGCATGTGTTGTCATGCAAGTTGACGACAAACCTAAACCCGCTGCCTCCCAATTGAGTAACTTCAGCAACTTCTTCCGAGCTTTCTACCACCTCCAAGTTCAACTCTCTACTCTTTGCATTCAACTTCTTAATTATGTGGGGCAAAATTAAGCCAACTAACTTCTTTGCTACTTTTCTCCGGCGATTCCACATGATCATAATCATCTGCCTAAGCTTGTCCATTAAGTCGTCCAAGTTCAAAGACTTGTGGTGCTTAATCCAATTATTGAAGCACTCTGCCAGGTTGTTGGTTACATAGTCCACCTTACAAATGGTTGAGAACTGACTCCTAGTCCACAACCTAGTGTGCCATTTCCTAAGATATGCAGTTGCTGCTGGCTTTGCTGTTTCCATTGCAACCCAATTTTTCTCAAATATATATGTATTCCATGAGTAAGCAGCATTCCAAAGATGGTCATCAAATACCTTTCCGTGATACTTTTTCTTGAAGTTTGACACCAAGTGAAACATGCATTCCCTATGTTCTACTTCTGGGAAAACTTCCTTTACCCCTGTCATCACCGCCTGCCCGGCATCAGTGCTTATGGCTAAACCCCTTGGTGATCCTATGGCTTGCCTAAGCAATTGCATGAACCAAATCCAGTTCTCATTTGTTTCGGAATCAAAAATTCCAAAACAAAGTGGATACATCCAATTATGGCCATCTACAGCGGTAGCACTAGCCAGCTGCCCCTTGAACCTGCCTGTTAAGAATGTGCTATCTACTGCCAAATATGGCCTGCACCCACCAAGGAATCCGTCTATGCAAGGTTTCAAAGCAAAGAAGAACCTTCTAAACCTGATTTTTCCTTTTATAGTGTAATGATCAATCTGAACTATGCTACCAGGGCAAGTGGTTTCAACTTGTGCTTTAAACCTATACAAATTGTCAAAGCTGCTATCCCAATCACCATACAATTCTTTCAGAGCTAGCTTCTTACCCATATATACTCTCTTGTAGTGGAGGTCAACCTTGTGGTGTTCTTTAATCTTCTTCTGCAATGCCTTCGCTCCGAGAGTTGCATCTTCAATCAGCCAATCCTTCACCTTATCACATACCCAATGCTTGGTTCCATTCTTCGTCTTCTTTTTCCTTCTTGTACTAGAGCAATCATGACCACATGGGTTTTTCTTCACCTTCAAAAGAGAAAACAGATGTAATTAGCTAAAAATACTTAACAATTATGCAAGAAATGTTCACAAATGGGTAAAGTTAAACAATTACCATCACGGTACACTTATCTTCTGTTGTAGAAGCATGTATCCTCCAGGGACAATTATCTGCATCCCGTCTTGAACAATAGCCCCTAAACCGATGACGGGTACTATACTCGGTGTTATACTCAAATTCACGTTTGATTGCATGCTGAGAAAGTGCCAACTTGAACTCTTTCATGCTGGGATATGTAAAGCCTTTTGTCATTGGAGGGTCTAATTTGTCATACTCTACATGTGGAGTATGCTCTGCCTCATGCAACTCCTCATCCTCCTCTACTTCAACCTCCTCTACTTCATCATCCTCTACTTCACTCTCAGCCTCACTATCATCCTCACAAATATAGTCTTTGTCCTTCTCTTTATTAGGACAAAGAACCACATTTAAGGGAATAGGTTCATCCACTTCATACATATTCTCCTCATCAACACCAACATGCTCATTCTCAGGTCTTGGGTTGCGAAGGTAAGCATCATCCTCTTGTTCTACATTTTTATTAGGTTGGCTATGCGCATCACTATGCCACTTGGTGATAGGCTCATACGGTTCAGACGGATCACAATATGCAATGATCATACGCACCACCTTTGTCTCCGAGTGTTTCTCAAACATAAGCATTAAATCTTGGTCACATTTTACTTCTGGACAGATTTTTAGAGCATCATCATAGTACTGCACATGTGCAACTTCCAAATAACGCGGAGAGTACTGCTCTACAATTGATTCAATGAAATCCTTATAGTTTGTCAAGTCACAATCAATGATCTTCTCGAAACAGAAACATCGGATGTCTTTTCGAGCTTTTTTTGTTGCCAAACAATTCAATTTTTATCAAATAACTTGAATTTGGATCCATCCTGTGAATTCAAGAGACAATTAAGTGAAGAAACTATGCATGAGTATTGCTAGATAGTTCTGATCATTGCTAGTGGTACAAACATCATACAAATCCATTAAGTGCCATGAACTTACCCATCTGGACACGCCCATGTAGCGGAGGCCAGCCGAGCTGCACCCTGGCCTGACCCTATAGCTGCTGCTGAGGCCGATTCAGCAGCGTATTGGCCTGAGCCTACAGCTGCTGTCGAGCCCAAACCAGCCATGCCTTGGCCTGAGCCTCCAGCCACGTCGGCGGTTGAGCCCTCAGCCCATGCCCCGCCCTGGCCCGTGATTGCTGCAGCCGAGACACCGCCTCCTGCCGAAGCCGTGCGCTGACCCGGCCCCTCCGCAACCGTAGCCGTGCGCTGGCCCGACCCCTCCGGACCACCGCCGTCGCTAAGGCTCGCCATCGCCGGATCCGCGGGGGCGCCAAGGTCGGACCCCTCCGCTGCCGCGCACTGGCTTTCCTCCGCAGCGCCTTCCCCATCCTCAGCACCACCGCCATCCATGACGCCGAATCTCCGCCGCCGCTAGCAGGTTCACCGCCGTCGCGGCCGCCCGCAATCGCTAGGGTTTGAGAAAGGGGAAGCGGGGAAGGGGATGTGGATCGCGAGAGAGATGCCCGGTTCGGTTCGGTCCTGTTGTGTTTTCTTTTTTTTCATGCTTATGGGCAGGGGCATTTTTGTCCAGCTAAAGAAAACTGACATCACTTCATGCCTATTTTAACGGTGTTAGCTAACAGAACTGACGGGAGTGTTAGATAGGGGAATATTTTTTATACATGATGTTAGATAAGGAAGAAGAAAATTTCCAGTGTTAAATAAGGAACCATTATTTAAAATAGTGTTATATAAGGAATTTTCTCTTTTTGTACAGCGTCTCCAAATCCATGACGGACTAGTCTGTCATAGAGGACCGGGCCTGGGTGGGCCTAGGGACTGATCGGTGACGGCCAGGATCCGTCATGGTGGTATAGTTGTCAAATTATGACGCGATATACATGACGGATTATAAATCCGTCACGGAGAACCCTCCTTGACGGTTTTGCACTGTTCCATGACAGACTGTATCCGTCATGGGTTAACAAGATTCTTGTAGTGCCACTGGAGCGGGCGTGCGGGTGCGGGGTAACGGGCGCCTGGAACGGGCACCGAGCACCCGCCCAGGTCGACGCGGGAGGGACGGGCGCTGGGTGCCGGCGACCAGCTCGCCGGGGAAGTAGGGCGCAGCCCCGGCAGTGGCGGCCCTGGGGGCGACGTAGGGCGCGGTTTCACGCGCCGGCATGCGTGCATGGGAGCGGCGAGCTGCAGTCGGGCAGGAGCCGGCAGGGAGCAAGGCCGTGGGCGCGTGAGCGGCTGCAAGAGGTGGAGGCGGGGCGGCGCGAGGAGCATGAGGGGCTGGGGTGGGTGAGGCCAGCACGCGGTAGCAGTAGGAGCTGGCCGCGGCTGGCGACCAAGGCCATGGCCGGCGCGCAGGCGCGCATCGACGAGGCGTGCCATGGATGCAGGGGGTGTGGCCGGCGCAGGTCGCGGCACAGGCAGCAGCAGCAACGAAACATGGGCGAGGCCGGCGGTGCGTGGCGACGCGAGCGAGGCGGGTCGGCAAGGTGAGGCGGTGCGCGTGCGTGTGTGCGCGTGCGCGCGAGGCGGGGAGGAGAGTAGGAGGCCGAGGGCCTCACCGTGGTGCGTGGGGAACGGGGCAGTGGTGCGTGAGGAGGGCGGCGGGAACGACGATGTAGAGGAGAAGCAGGCCGGCGGGGGGAGCGATCCGGGCGTCGAAGGTCGATTCGGGCGGCGGCGGCGTCCTGGCGTAGGGCAGCGACCTCCTCTCCCGATCTCGATCCAATCGGGGGGAGAGGAGATATTTTTGTGGGGGGGAGTGGGTGTCGGTGGTGTTGGACTGGGGGAGTGGGGGGGTTAAGGCAGCGGGGTGGGCCGGCCCATTCAGGCGGCCGGGGTCCGTGTGGACGGCCAGCTGGGCCAAAAGGCCCAGCAGGGGGAGGGTTTTCTCCTTTTCCTTTTGTTTTCTGTTTATTTCTGTTTATCTATTTTCTGTTTCTTTTAGTTTTACTTTATATGTAGTTTTATAATATATCAACTCAGTCCCTAAATTAGCATTATTAGTTAGGCTACTGCCATAATTAATTTGGCACTAAATAAATTAGTTTTACATTTGTTTATTATTTAAAAGTATTTAATAATTGTTTTAGCCCCTGTTTTTATTTAGTTTAGGCACTTAAACATTTTGAAAAATGTTGGTTCCAACACCCGAAATAAGTTAGGGATTATTTGCCACATGATGATCATTTTAGTTTTCATGTTTGAGAAGTTTAGAATTTCACTTATTATTTGAATTTGAATTTGAATCGGATTTGGATCAACGTGAGATTAGTAACAGTAATAGTGGTGACATGGCATCATTAGCAAAGGATCACTGTAGCTTAATTACCCGGGCGTCACAACTGGCATTTGGGAAAGTCGGGCCGACTAAGGCCCGTGGTTATCCAAGGAGGGAGATTGCTTCCAAACTCCCCTTTTCGATAACAAGGTCGCTCTTTATTGTAGTAAATCCTTACGAGAGGCGGGTATGGACCAGGTGCAAAGAGTGGTTGGGGGGGGGGGGGGGTTCAACTCGATGAGGTTTGCTTTTAAAGATTTAAACATTCCATTGTGTTGTGACACAGCTGTGTCACCGTGTTGAAATAGAGATCCTGGACCTCTGTGGATGGTGAGCCATGATTATTAGGTTATGGGCATGCGATTATTTTCCGTTGAAACGCACGGGCATATTTGCTAGTTTAAAAGTGCCCCGCGGGATCAGCCTCGGCGGACGTCTCCTCGCCCAGCGGCTCCTCCGCCTCCACGAGATCCACCCACACCTCTTTCCGAGCAAAATCGCTAGATTTTTTTCGGCGCGCCTCCTTGTGTTTGCTCTCGATGGGAAGCGAGCGGGGGGTCAATCAATCGGAGATCCAGATCGAGCAGGATTAGGGTGCGATGATGGGCCATAGAATGGGCTGAGGCCCAGGCAAGCGATCGGAGGAATCGGTCGTACGAACCATTAACTTTAGTACCACCTTGGATTTTGGAAAAATATGGACGTGTTGAAAAAAAAACTGAAAGCATAAATTCACGAGAAGTAGCATATTGTGACGGTGAACTCACGGAGTCAATCTGTACTTTGTTATTAGGGAGAGATAATAATATACAGGGAAAGATATAGTTTGTCGGGTTCACCGTCACAATACGCTTCTCCTCGGGAATTTACGCTTTCAGTTTTTTTCACCTATATTATTTTCTACATCCGAGATGGTACTATTCATCCCAATCCAATCCAAAAACATTTAATTCCATAATTTTTGCATAAATCCCCCTTAATAAGTATTCATACTTTTCGTCCGTCCTTCCTATATATCCTGTGTTTTTCGTACCTCAAAAACAACAACGCGTCAAAAAATAAAATGTCGTACGTCGGACTCAAACCTGGTCGGCCAAGAAAGCAAACACCCTTGCAATCCAACTCAACTAGCCAACACTTGTATGGAAAAGGGCGTTGATCTGCGCCGGTGCGCTGGCCCAACTGTTGGGCCGGTCCAGCACCAGCCGTCCGATGCGCGAGCCGGGGTCGTCAGATCTCCGCGATCGAGATCTCTCTGAAAAAATCCTCCCGCACGCAGCAGGCTGCACCTCGCCGCGCCCCCGCCCCTCCCCGCAGGCTGCACCTTGCTGCGCCCCCGCCCCTCGCCGCAGGCTGCACCTCGCCACACCCCCGCCCCTCGCCGCACCGCACCGGGGGCCGCCCCCTGCCAGCCGTTGACCTCGCAACACCCATCCCCCACCCCCCGCGGATGGCAGCTAGCCACCTCCGCCGTCAGCCTTAGCTTGGCGATGAAGTCCGTCGCAACTCCGTCACAGCCGGCCATCGACACATGCAACACTCGCCGCAGTTGTAGCTAATCCGTGAACGCTGTCGGAACTCGCCGCCGCGCTTGAAGCATCATGGCCTCGTGAATGGATGTAGCAAAATACATCGCCACTGGTAGCAAAAAACGAGCCTGTTGCAACAAAAATGTCGTCCTCGTCGTTGCCGGTTACACCTCAGTTGTAAAAAAGCGTCATGGCCGCATGAATGGATGTAGCAAAACACACAGACGGTAGTAGCACAAAAATGACACGGTTGTAGCTTTTCTCTCAATGGTTGAAGTTTTTCCCCTCTACAGTGGAAGCTTTTCTGTAAACGATTGAAACTTTTTTCGTTTTGAGGAGCGCCTGGGTGAAATCTTCCTCTATCGTTTGGTTGCAACTTTTTACTCTACGGTTGCAGCAAAATCACAGAGAGACGCCATTGGCTGTCGTCGAGGAAGATTTCTCAATCTCTGGTTGAAGCTTTTTCATCTGCGGGTTGAAGCTTTTTGTCAAACGGTTGTAACTTTTCTTGTATTTTGTTGTTTGGTTGAACCTTTTTTATCTACTGGATGTAGTTTTTTGTGTCCATGGTTGTAGCACGGGAAAACGCCATTTGCAATTCTTCCAGTACCGCGATTGCAGCTCCTCCCCGTGGCCATGGTTGTAGCACAAACACCTCGTCCTCCCGGCGATTTGCCTGTCGCCGGTTGCAACAAAAGGGGAAGAACGGAGGAGAAAAAGGGAAGAGAGGGAGAAGGAAGAAAAAGGAGGTGGGAAGGCGAGCGGGGCTGCAACCTATATCCATGGCCGACGGCGAGCTGCTCCATGCGCTACAATGGGGGAGATGAGATGGGGTTAGACAAAGACGGAAGGAAGAAGAAGCAAAGAAAAAAAAGAAAAAAAATGAAAAACGTTTGGGTCAACTAAGCGCGCGTGCCAGCATGTCTCGCGCGTGAAAAACGGAAGCAACCGGCCGAGCGTCTCGGCCGGCGCACCGTCCCCAAACACTTACCTATGGAAAAACCAAAGAAGTCGCCCTCTTATTGACCAATAGAGTTTCCTAGAAAATAAAAGAAGCCGCCCGACTCTGTACAGGGGGATAAAAAATGTTTTGTTTTCATGGGCCTTTTTTAAGACAGAAATGTACGTTCATGGGCCACGCGCGGTGCATCAAAAATTAAAGTGCTGCGTGAGAATCAAACTCATGATCTTCCCCGATAGCTGCAACCAACTTGGCTAACATATGGATGCTAATTTATCCCACCTCGCTGGTTTAGATGTATGCTTACCAGTTTATATATTTCGTAATTTACATGAAATATCAGCAAGACAAGAACTTGTAAAACGGAATTACGGGCTGTCTTGGAGGAATTAAAGGAAGGATGCATTTCGACAATTGAAAGAAATTATGTGGATTGTCTTGGTGGTGTGCATTAAAGGAAGGATCAACGATTAAAAGGAATTGTGTTCCTGTCTTAAAAGGAAAGATTAATTTCAAGGGACATTCACATGGCAAGGATTAAACGTGTTGGTGGGGTTGAAAGAAACATCAATAAAAAATTAAAAGGAATTATGTGCCTGTCTTAGGAAGGAGGATGGGAAAGGATTCCAACAAATGGGAGGATCATGCGTTGCAGCATGCCGGATGGCGTCGATTGGTTATTATTTAGAGTGCATATGCTAGGCCGTAATTGTTGTGTACGCTAAAGTTTCAAACAAAAATGCTGTAAAAAACTCCACATTAATAAGATAATAGAAATATTAAGTTTTTCTCTATTAATAAGATAACAAAAAGTGAAAATTGTTGATTTTATACAGAAATAATACCGGTACAGATAGATACACATTAATAAGATAATAGAAATGTTAAGTTTTTCTCTATTAAATTTGGTAAAATAGAATAATATATTATATATAGACGTGTGTCTGTGTATTTATCCGAATTCTATATTTATAGATAATGTAACTCTTCTTAAAAACTTATCCTTATTTCTACTCCTATTCAACCGTGACAAAGTATTCTAATTCAATAATAATTTCATGGGAGAATATTCACTCTTTCCTCTCTTATTTGTTAATTTACAAACTTACCAAATAAGACAATTTTTTTGCTTCGTTACTTATTGAAGTATTATTATTGAATTGTTAAAAAAAAGTTCCATGTAGCTCGAGCTCCAAAAGGCATATGTGCCATTAGGGCTTCTACATCGGCGTGCGTCTCCCTTCTATTGCCAGCTGGCATCGTCGGATCCTAGCATGCCGGGCTACACCGTCTAATGCTCTCATGCCATGCCGGTGGACGTTTTAGTTGACACGTCAATTTTTTTCCCACAAGACTATGTCATCGGGAAAAGTAGCTTGATTCCGAGCTTGGCGCATAGGGTCTTCCAAAAGTAGCTAAGGAACTTGATGTCACGGTTCGAGACGATCGTCTTTGGCACTCCGTGTAGACGCAATATTTCCCTAGAAAAAAGAGTAGCAACATGTGAAGCATCGTCTATCTTGTTGCAAGGAATGAAATGTGTCATTTTTGAGAAACGGTCCACAACGACAAATACCGAATCCTTCCCATTTCGAGTCCTAGGCAAACTAAGTACAAAGTCCATGCTAATGTCTTCCCATGGTTGATATGGAATTGGTAGAGGCATATAAAGGCCATGGGATTGAGATTTGGACTTATCTTTGCGACATGTAGAGCATCGGTTGGTGAAGCGGTTGATGCGCGAAACATCTTGGGCCAAAAGTAGTTCTTCGAGAGCGTGGCGAACGTCTTGTCTCGTCCAAAATGTCCCATTAAGCCTCCTCCATGAGATTCGTGCAAAAGCAACAAACGAAGAGAAGACTCAGGGATGCAAAGTTTGTTAGCTCTCATAAGGTATCCGTCTTTGATGTAATAGCGTTCCTACAAGGTGTGCGACAAACTCTTGGCATAAGGAGTAGCAAAAGTAGGATCATGCTCATACAAGTCTTTGATATGCTCAAAACAAATGACATCCAATTCAAGTTGAGTAACAAGCATGCATATGCGAGAAAGGGCATCTACCACAATGTTTTCTTTACCTTTAATGTACTTGATGACATAAGGAAAAGACTCAATAAATTCACTCCATTTAGCATGACGCTTATTCAACTTGGTTTGGCCCTTAAGATACTTGAGCGTTTCATAATCGGTATGAATGATAAACTCATGAGGGCGAAGATAGTGTTCCCATTCATGCAAAACGCGGACTAAAGCATATAGCTCTTTGTCATAGATGGGGTAATTGAGTTGCGCGCCGGAGAGTTTCTCACTAAAGTAAGCTATGGGGCGCTTCTCTTGCGTTAACACACCTCCTATGCCATTACCACTAGCATCGCAATGAATCTCAAAGGGTTTGTTAAAGTTGGGTAATGCAAGCACCGGAGCATGAGTAAGCAAATTCTTAAGCTCATTGAAAGAGGTATCTTGGGATGGTCCCCAAACAAAAGGCGCATTCTTCTTGCTCAAAGCATGCAAAGGCGAAGCAATGGTGCTAAAATCTTTCACAAAGCGACGATAGAAACCCGCAAGGCCAAGAAAGCTACGCACTTGTTGCAAATTGGTTGGTTGTGGCCAAGTATTAATAGCATTGATTTTGGACTCATCAACATGAACACCCTTAGAAGAAACAACAAAACCCAAGAAAACGAGCTTGTCAACGCCAAAAAGGCATTTCTCCATATTAGCATAGAGATGCTCTTTTCGAAGAGTTTGCAACACAGTTCGGACATGAGTGACATGATCTCTAAGAGATTTGCTATAAACAAGGATATCATCAAAGTAGATCATAACAAATATACCTATGTAAGGGCGAAAGACATGATTCATAAGACGCATAAAAGTACCCGGTGCTTCTGATAGACCCATAGGCATGACTAACCACTCATACAAGCCAAACTTGGTTTTGAAAGCGGTTTTCCATTCATCACCCTCTTGTATGCGGATTTGATAGTAACCACTCTTAACATCAATTTTAGAAAAGATAGAGGCACCACTAAGTTCATCAAGCATATCATCAAGGCATGGAATGGGATACCTATAGCGAACGGTAATAGCATTGATAAGTCTACAATTGGAGCACATGCGAAAGCTACCGTCTCGTTTAGGCACAAGAATGACCTGGATGGCACAAGGGCTCAAACTTTCACGCACATGTCCATGGTCTATGAGATGCTTTACTTGCCTTTGTATTTCTTTGGTTTCTTCGGGGTTGACGCGGTAAGAAGCTTTGTTCGGAAGCGGTGATCCGGGAATGAGGTCGATGCGGTGCTCAATGCCTCGTAGTGTAGGTAGTCCCGGAGGTAGCTCGTCGGGGAAAACATCGTGAAATTCCTGCAAAAGAGAAGATAACACTAGAGGAAGAGTGTGAGAAGTGTTAGTTTGTGGGGCATTGTCCTTGCACACAAGGACGTAGTGTAGGACACTAGATGAGTTCTCACACACTCCTCTTATCTCACTTTTGGTGGCCAATAGGACTAAGTTCTTCTTTTCGCTCATCGTGGAGGTGTTCGATTTGGGCTTGTGGCGCTCACTCTCTTTTTGGTGGCTCGCTCTCTCACTATGATCTTCATGATGGGTGGCTTGCTTGTCGGCAATCACTTGGCTTGGCGACATTGGATGAAGGACGTACTCCTTGCCCTTCATCTTGAAGATGTAGTGGTTCGTTCGGCCATTGTGGATGACTCCTCTATCAAATTGCCATGGGCGTCCAAGGAGAAGGTAGCAAACGGTCATTGGAACGACGTCGCACTCCAAGGTGTCTTCGTAGGTGCCAATTTTGAAGGAGACTTGTACTCGATGCTTGACTTGGATAGTGCTGGAGTCGCTAAGCCATTGCACTTTGTATGGATGAGGGTGATTCGTCTTGGGCAATTGGAGCTTGGAGCAAAGTTCTTCACTTGCGAAATTATGACAACTCCCTTCATCGATGATGACCTTGAAAGATCGTCCATTGATGCCGGCCTTGGTGTGAAATATGTGGCATCTTTGGTCTTCTTCTTGGTGATGTTGGAGAGTCAAGACTTTGAAGACGACAAGAGCGGGACTTGAGTCAAGACTTTGGAGACTTGTTCCTCTTTATCGTTCACTTGCCGGTGCATGGCGACTTGCTCAAGAGCGTTCATTTCTCCTTCACTCATCGAGTCGTAGGTTCCGTCGTCGTTGAGGATCATGGTCCGCTTGTTGGTGCATTCGTAGGACTTGTGGCCTCGGCCTCCGCATGTGAAGCAAGGAACTTGTCTTGACCGTCTCATTGGTTGGAGTGGATGATGATGAAGCTCTCGGCTTGAAGTTGCTCGTAGTAGGAGGATGACTTGGAGTTGACGAAGCTTTCTTGGAACTCGACTTGTCGATGTTGCTATAGAAGGCTTGGTAGACAGTGTTGGAGTCGTTGAAGCTTGGTTGTTGGAGAAACCATATGACTTGGATGAGAACTTGGCATACTTGAAATCATCTTGCACTTGACGTTCCGCTTTGGTAGCTTGATGCACTAGCTCGACGAGGTTCGAGTATGGTTGGAAGTCGGCAATCTTCTTGATAGGATGGCTGAGTCCATTCAAGAAACGTGTCATTGTTTGCTCATCATCTTCCGTGACATTGGCTCTTATCATGGCAATCTCCATCTCCTTGTAGTACTCTTCAACGCTCTTGGTTCCTTGCTTGAGTAGTTGGAGTTTCTTGAAGAGATTGCGGTTGTAGTAGGTACGTACAAAGCGTGCTCTCATGACATCCTTCATTTGCGCCCAAGTAGTGATGGGTGGTTCACCTCTTGCCTCTCGGCGCTCGCTAATTTGTTCCCACCAAATGAGGACATAGTCTTAAAACTCAAGGAATGCCATCACGATCAAGTTGAGTAACAGCTGCCGGGCTACACCGTCTAATGCTATCATGCCACGCGGGTGGACGTTTTAGTTGACACGTCAATTTTTTCCCGTTGGCTCCTAATTAAATATGGTGGCTCCCCATGCTGGCCGTGCCTAAAATGGAGCTCTGCATGGTGGTGATGACTCGTGGTATTTGCTCCTATTAAACCTAGACGCACACCTGCACGGTATGTGGCTGATATGAACAACACATACATGTATTTCATGGCTGATCGGAAACACAAAAAAACTGGTTGTCGTTCAATAATCAATCGCTATGAGCTCGCATCAAGTTAGCCTCATCACATGTCACACGTTGGATGCTCTCGACGAGTAGGCTTATCTGAGATGGTGTAAAAAAAAGTTTACCTAACAAAAAAAAAGGTTTACCTGAGACGAACCATCAGTTGCATTACAATTCTTTCTCAAGTATCGGTTTGTTCTTAGTTTTTCATTTTAATTAAGTTCCAAACAATGATTTGATTTTTTTGTCTCATCATTTTTGTTGTTCGACCGTCTTGGATCGGTATGCTTATGATCGATCCATTAACAAACATCACTAGCTAGCCACAACGCTTGCTCATAAGTGAGACCAATTAATCCAAATTTGTTCATTTGTTGGAGATGTACTTTAAGGCTGGAGGGAGGTCAAGCTTGAAGATAACTGACTCTGATGCTTGCAGTGTATGGAGGCTGCCTTTATAGGACCAAAAATGACTACTTGTGGATGCTAATATGAAATTAGGCGACGATAACATCGCAGCCCTTTTAGTCGCAGTTGCCTTTTAAAAGTCCTTATCTTATTTTGGCATATAATTTCAAATAAAATTATCTCCACCACATCACCATAGCCTGATTCTTGAGTCCTGGACAACGTGTTCATTTAGTAAGAGGATGCGGCCATGTGGGGATAATAGTGTTTCACCTATTGCAATGTACGGACATATTTGCAACATGACTATTAATATTCTTAGGAAAAATTTGAAACTTTTGCTGATGGCCAACCTCATCGCCATGGAATTGATCATGTTTACCGTGATTAGGTGGAATATACATGACCACCATCGACGAATGGGAGAAGTGTCTATCGTGGTTAGGTGGAATACATGACCACCATCCATGAATGAGAGAAGTGACCAGACCGATGTGTCACTAGGTATGTGTAAGGATTTTGTTCACCCGTTGCAATGCACGGACCTTTTTGCTAGGAGATATAGATATAGATACATATGTATAGTTTGTATTGAAATCTTTAAAAAGACTTATATTTACAAACCGAGGGAGTATCAGACGTCTGGCAGAAAGAGTTTCCCTTAGTTAAATCTAGTAGTCCTACGTGGTTGCAAATAGGCCTACTATATATGGTAGAATGCGTGTCTTATACCCCCAAGTTGATTATGTGCCCCTGTATAAGGGATGAACTTCGAGTCGCTGACCTAGCCCATCCTGTGGTGACTGGGCCGAGTTTGTCCTTGACTACACCCCATAGTCATGCCATCGTTATTTGCATTGCTTGAGTCACTAACTCCTTGTTTGCATTGGTCATCTCATCAGTGTCGTCTCTCATTGTTGCCACCTCTCCATCTCTTGAACATCTCCTTCGCTCTCTTCCTCTCGTCGTGTCGACCTTTCTTAACCCCAGAGTATGACTCATAAGCCTCCTCTATTGTCGCCATCATCATCATCATCGTCATCTTGAACCTCCAATCAAGCTACAGGACCTCAATTTCTTCGGAGGAGCCTCCCCATTCCTCATCGGGGCCATTTGCCTGTACTTCCTTTTTTTTAGAAAAGGAGGATGACCCCCGACCTCTGCATCTAGGCGATGCATACGACCACTTTATTAATTATTCTCACAAGACCTTACAAAGTCATACAACAGTAAGACTAAAGCCGCTGTCTAAACAACAAATTATCGCTACATCTATCCAGTTGATGAAGGGGCGCAGATAGCCTGGGCCTAATACCAAACAGACATCGTAGCCAAGCCTAAGATCTAAGACCTGAGACCCCAACCTAGCCACTTGCCGGGTCTGGGACACACACTGGTCCGGCGTGCTCTCAGAGGCCGCCGCCGCCAACTGCCACCGCTCCATCTTCAGAACTGTATGGATGCATCAACCTTGCTCGGTCCAGCTATCGTCGACGCCACCATGGCACCCAACGGCACCTCCTCCCTGCGTGCAAACAGCTGTACACGTCGCGGTCATCACTGATACACCTCAACACCATGCTGCCACGTACCACCAGCCGACATAGCTTGAAGCCCTTGAAGAATCTGTCGTGCATAGCACCTGCCGACCAGGCATGACCAAGCGTAGCACCTGTCGGTCAGGCATGACTTGACATCTCCACCGAAGCTCCGTGCAAGACGAAGCCGCTCCACCTCCTGCCTCTGACTTCCAGCGCTGCTCCACAAAACGACGCTCCCAAGAGAGAAACGACACCGCAGTGCCACCATCGTCCGGTCCGGAACACCAGATCCTAGGGTTTCCCTCGGAGCAATACGAGTGGGTCGACGGAAGTCACATGACGATGCATTCATCAAGGTAACGACGTGGAACACCACCATCGCCCGCCGTCGGCTCGGTTTTCACCGGCAACTACGTCTCCCCGACTCGCAACTGGTGCCAGATGACGGACCCCGAGATCCGAACACCCAGCCTCAGGCCGACCACCTCTGACAGAAGAGATGACCACCACCGCTGGCTACACCGGTCAGAACCTATCTGATCGGAGGTGCCGCCAATGAGACCACCAGGCCCTCCACGCCGCCGTCGCCGATCTGAAGACAGCATGCACGGCGCCGCAGCCAAGCCGGCCGCCGCCAACCGCAGCCGCCGCCGCCGCCCGAAGGGCCATCCGCAGCACCAGCAGCCCTGGCTCGCCGCGCCAAGCCATCGCCGTCCGAGGACGGGCCGGCCTCCGCCGCCTGCCGCCATCCGCCGTGCCGCAGATCCCAGATCGGTCGCGCCATCACACGCCTTGGGGTCCGCCCCACCCCAGAGACGTGCGAGAGAGGAGATCCCCCGCCAGCGCCGTCGGCCCCCGGGCTTAGCCCGGCGGCGTCTTCCGGCGGCGGCAGAGGGAGGGGAGGAGGGAGTTTGCGGCGGCGGTGGCTAGGTTTTTGACCGCCCGAGTCGCCCTAGGGGGAGGGCGACGCGGGGCGAGGGCCTGTACTTTCTCTTGAGCTATCTTCTCCTACAACCTACCAATGGCATACGGTTTCATGCTCAAACATAGATGCAACAATGTGTTGAACTTGTTGAAAAATATGACAAGAGTGTTCACTTATTCATTAATGGTGGCACCAGTTCTTCACTTGGTCCAAACAACTCACTCACCGGCTGCAACTCTCAAGGACTGTACTCCAACGCCAACGGCTTGTGAGAGATTTTTCTGACCAATTGGACGGACGCTTCACGTGATCGGTACTGTTCCACGATGCACCTCAGATACTTTGAAACTAGTTTGATCATTCCCGGAGACTGAGGCAAGGTTGGACCTCCGCAAAATTCACGCCTCTCCCCTAACGTGCGACTAGGAGAGAAGCGACGTGGGAGGAATTATGTGCTTCCCAAGCGTCGAGGAAGAAATCATGGAGGCAAGCAAGCTAGACCAATGAAGAAGACATAGCTTTGGTTTTCATATGGGAAGATGTCTCACGTGATAGTACACCGCACAATACATGCAACCTAAAACCACTTAGTGACTGTCATTTGTGACCATAATTTGTGGAGCCTTTTTTCTTTCAGGAAGCACGTGAAAATGCAGCTCTCTACAATAAGCCGTGTAGAGCCAAAAAATGCCCGTGCGCTGCAAAAACTGGAACATAGTACTAAGTGCTGTAACTAGTGTGTAGGTGATCAAAAACTAATACTCCCTCCGTTCCAGAATACAAGGTGCACATGTTTTTCGAGATAAACTTTAACCATCAATTAGACAAATGATACTCCCTAACTTCAGCAAGAACCATGTCTTCATCAACTATTCTTTCACCACAACATATGTGGTAGCATACCTCCTTTCAATTATACAGCTTGAGAAATGTGCGAAAATTGCAATACGCCCTGCAATCAAATATGATCTCCCCTCTCAGTTTTACACACTGCTTCACCCTGCATACGACGAAACTAACAAGCAGATATCTCCTTTGCCTGACAACGCACTCTGATCAGGTTCAAATACGCAAAAAAATCGCATGACAACCAATTGGTTGGATGGTGGTACTACCCCAAGCCTACCAAGAATCAAACCTTAGGCTTTGTTGTCTCATTAACATATGTTCCCGTAGATTGAGGGGGAAAAGGAATTATGCACACTTTCACTTTCCCATGAATCCTACTAAGAAGTTGAACTCTCTTGTAACATTTCTGGAATTTGCATACAACTCAAAAAATATTTTCACTTAACGCCAGCGTAACTAAACCCAACTACCACAAAGAATGCAAGTTCTAGAAGCATGAGGATGTTTGTGCAATATTAAATACTACTCCCTCCGTCCCATAATATAAGAACGTTTTTGACACTAGTAACGTTCTTATATTATGGGACGGAGGGAGTACCTCTGTTCCTAAATATAAGAAGTTTTGGCAGTTTAAACTTAACCAACGAGACATCTTATATATAGAAACAGAGGGTGTAATAAATAGGACAACAAACGCTTGCAGCTTTTGGAGAATGAGAGAGATTAGCACTGAACACAACATTCCGAAAACAGCTAGCAGGCTGAGCATTTCCGTTCTTCATTTTACCTACCTCCACTGCTTGTCCAAGTAGTTGAGATATTTTGACATACAAATCCAGCATGTTTCTGGAACCTTGTCATGGGAATAGTTCACCAAGGCTAGGAATACATCAAGAATGAATCTTTGAGATTCAGGTTTCAGGGCGACACGGATTAGCATTGCGGTCCAGGCATTTGGGGCCAAACTGATTGCTTGACGGAATGATTGAACACCATTAACCAACCTTCTGATCATTCTACTTCTCTACAAGTTCAAAAGAAGAAACCTTCAGTACATACACACTTAGGCCCTATAGCATGTAACACAGTGCTGATATGAAATGCCACTAAAGACCAACTCATGTAGTAGCTCATAGAATCATCATCCTCTTTTTTTTCTCTGATTAAACAGACCAACTGTTTTTGGGGATTTAGGAAACAGACACCTAACGCAATTCTGGGATGATTCCGAGGGATGCAATGATGATGCAGCAGCCATGCATCTAGTACTGGAGTGTAAATTTGTGAAAAACAGTTAAGCAGTACGACCAGTTTCATGCAATCTAAAATGGGTGTTTTCAGCACAGAGTACACTGATGTAAGCGATTAGAAATGAGAAATCGTGACAAGCATTGACTAACCTCTGGATTTAGCTCGCCTGTATTTCCCTCTTCCTCAAATATACCTGGAAATGTTGTTTCTTGTAAGAATGCATCAGAAGCCTTCACAATGTCCTGGATAAGGAAAACACGAACCCTCCAGCCTTTCCTCGATAAAATGAAATGAAAAAGGTCTTCTGTAGCTGAAACAACCGAATGCATATCGAATGATCTCCAGTCAGAACTGCTGGCAGTATTCTCTTCTCCAGGTTTCTTTGAAGATTCTGACGACTGTTGAGATATAGCTGCAATCTGCATATTGAAGGATAGTAGGGATCAAATGTAGTAACAGAAGCTAGAAAGATAAAGAACACCAAAGGGTCAGCTGCCACATAAATTCATGACAATGATAGCAACTCAACACTATGGTACATTTCTATTAGTCCTATGTCAGCTGATGTATGATGACCACCGCTAAAATTTGTATAAACTGTTACAGCACTGGATGCATTCAAATCCTTTCGGGTCTTACCATAATAGCTATTAACATTTCCTAGTAAACAAGGGTAACAAGGGACTTCTTATTCATGCTCATGAAGAGATGGGGGCAAAAATCAGAACTAGAGCCATGATGCTGCAGCCATAGCAGACATGACAATATTCTTACCAAGTTATAAAATATTAAGACTTGAGAGTGCATTGCAAACAGTTCCAACAAGAAAGGAAACAGAAACAAAAACAACTAAGAACTACATACCAGCCGCTCCAGTCGATTCCATCTGATGGATCCATCATCACGTATCAGAAGCTCCCTCAATATTTTCCTCATATCAGGGCTGGGGTCTGCAAGGAGCCTCCCAATGACAAATGGGTAAGCGCTCTCAATAACTTTGAAATCAGGATCCAGTGCTTTTGCAGTCCCTTCTAAAGAACCAAGTGCTCTTATCACCAGTGCATAATCAGGAGGAAGAGAGAAATTAAAATCATACATGACGTCATACAGATGGTTCATTACCCCCTGTAAGAGAAGCAAATAGCGATTTAGAATGTACCAACTCATCCAGGTTAGGAAACTACGAATTGAAGGGCCAAATGAAGGCGGCAGCAATACACAAGACTGGAGAATGTGACAGAGACCCCAGTGACCGAACAGTGTGTATGTTAGAACCATGAGCAGCTAATTACTTACACAATGTTGGAACCTCAGGAGTGCAGAGAGAAGAAAATGTCACTGCTCCATTAATTTTTTTTAATATCATGTCTACTACACTTTTCGAGATGCATCAGAAAATTTTCATTCTAAGCATAGCTTGACTGTGGTTATTACTAAAGCATTCATGTTATTTTAGCTGTTTGTTCAGTTCAGTTAAGGGCTATATAGCACATGTGCACTCCTAGGTCTCAACTATGATTAAGGTGTCCATTGATTTCGACGTTGCATGACAGAATACAAATTATCATAACAGAATATATACTGGAAAGAAGAACACTAACTAACCTGAAAATCATTTGATTGCCTCCTTCCATCACCAAAGGCAACCCTCAATGCAGTTGCAACTGCATGTAGGTCTGTTCCCTCAGGGACAAATCCGAGTGAATGGAAGTCGTTCGCCAAGCCCAATGGGTCACGGTTAACATAGTGCACAAGCTGAAACAAGTGAACTCAGTTCCCATTAAGTTCTACTTCATATTTGAATAAAGTAACACGAATGAAACCAACAAAGGCCATATAAACTCATAATAAAACATGTGTGCACTTTTTTTAAACCACTCATACCTGCTTATATGGTAGTGCACATGTACTAAAACACACCAAGACCATTTAGTATATTATAATTTGATCCAAGTCACATAACTAGCTTAAACTTTTCACATGAGTGAGTACATGTGTATTGCTTTGCTTCTCAGTTCTATATTACTTGGCAGATACAGAACTCTTACTTTTTACTAACTTAAATTCAAGCAAATTTCATATATATACTAAGTTGTGATAATTGTGAAACGATAAGATTGTTTAGTCGACTATCTCTTGGCAAAGCTCCAGACTTGACTTCCTACTCGACATTTAGCATAGGAAATGACATTACCAATGTAAACCTATCCTAAAATTAACTCTTCTCCAATCTTTGAAAACCATAAACTAAAGCCTAAACCCAATAGGTTCGAAATATAATACTCCCTCCGTCCCAAAATAAGTGTCTCAACTTTGTACTAACTTTAGTACAAAATTGTACTAAGTTTAAGACGCTTATTTTGGGACGGAGGGAGTAGTACAGAAAACAGGATAACAGGTTTAGCCACATATCATCTAAGTTCGAAATATATCTAGTTTTGCCATTAACAAGAATGACACTCTTTATAAAGATGTTCCAGGTGAATGCACAAAAACCAAACAAGCAACAAACATACTTGCATGTAAAAAGATGAAGCTTACCATCTGTATGAGTCCCACTCGATAGTGTCTTGGAATATCACCCATCATACCAAAGTCAAAATAAGCAAGAGACCCGTCTTCAGTTGCCACCAGATTACCTGGATGGGGATCTGCATGGAAAAACCCATCTTCGAGAAGTTGTCTCAACGAGCAATAGAGACCCTATAAAGTTCACCCAAAAACATCAGCATACAAAATAAGAACACAACAACCCAATGAAACTAACCACATGACTTGCAAAGATAATGAATAAGTATGGTGAAAAGAGCGAAAGAATCATACAGTCCAACTTTGGCAGCTAACCGAAATACTATACAAACAATTCAATTATTTACAATCTTACACGAATCATAAAAAGAAAGGTAACTAGTCAACACAATATCAATAGTATGTATGTAGCTATGTCTGTATCCAGTCAAAAGAAATGTCGGTAAAGAATTCTGGTTAAGGAGCACTGTAAGTTTACCTCATCAATCATCTTTTTCCTGTTCAGATTGGCTTTGCTGATGCGCTCAGCATCGGTCAGCTTGATCCCGTCAATCCATTCCAGTGCTAGTATAGATTTACGTGTATAAGTCCAGTAGACCTTTGGGACCTTGATACTGGTCCTGCCTTCACCACCTGAACCTGACAAGAAAACAAGATGATGACTTCACAGAGTTGCATATGTCAATTAATGCAGATGGAGTTCGCAGCCAAAAAGATGTTTGATGTTGAGAAATCTGAATATTTACTGTGTCCAGATTGGACTCAAGTGAGGGTAAGATGCCCTGCTCTATTATCTACTTAACAACTCGGATAACCTGTTCCATTACCAGCTTAAGTACTCAATTCAATACCTACTTCTTATAGTTAGGGTACCGGTACCTTCTAAGCTTGCTAACTTCTAGCTGACATAGTACTGATGCCTAATTCCTTCTGTTGTAATCCCCATGCCAATGATATGTATATAGAGGTTACTGACAATCACAAATTGAATAGATAAGATGTCAAACTCACCATGAGAATACAGGATTGCAAATCTTTCAGCATTCTTCCCTTCTAAAACATAATCAATCTCATCAAACATGTGTCTAACCTGTTGAAACAAAAGGTGCACTCCGAATTAACTATAACGCACCGCATATCAAAGTCTAACCAACTGGACTAGAACCCAGGTTGGCTCAACCTCTCCAAAAAGAATTGCCAAAGTGCCTGCCCAAAGGATTCGGATAAATACAACTTTCTTGGTGACTAGCTGCCCATGTCATTCCCTTGATAACATTTACAGGAAACATATATCATATACTTATTGTTTATGATTTAGAAAGCAATACAGAAAGCATCACAATAATAAACTACCCAAGGTAAGTCACTTGGATGTAAATTACCACGAAGAAAACCATAACAAGTTGCTAAAACATTCAAGGCCATCATACATGCTTAAGGGAGAAAAAATCATAATATAATCCTAAAAGTTTTATAGTTCGGCAGTTCTTAGTATGATATACAGATAATCCAAAGACAATCCACCATAAATGTGTGCTGAGAAAAAACCATATGTGAATTTTATCCGACACATTGAAGTGGCAGAATTCAAAGCAAGAAACACTACAAAACACTGTGAATTTTATACAACACATTGAAGTGGACAGAATCCATCGAGAGACAAACACTATAAAACACTATATTTAATATGTATGAAAGTAATCTGAAAAAACAACTTGGACAAAATTATATTACTCAGGAAAGATAAGAATGAAGAAAATATAACGGCCAAGGGTCAAGATCAGAGCTAAAAAGATGTGAAAACTCACAATTTCATTAACAGCTACCAATAAATCTTTGCGGGCCTTAGCAAATCGTTTTAGCTGTCCTCCAATCATATTGAATAGAAGTGCATCTAGGGTCAGCAAGGGTGCCATTCCAGGCCTCTGAACTTTGATTGCAACAAGCTCTCCAGAGTGTAGATGAGCTGCATGACTTGAAATATCAAAGGGATGCATTTCAATTTGGAGAACTCAGGTCTGAAATATATGCTAAAGGAAGCAAAATAAAATAAATGAGAACAAAGATGATCATACAAAAATAGCCAAATCCTAATCAGATACAACTAACCTTTGTATACTTGCCCCAGTGATGCTGCTGCAATTGGCTCTGGGCTGATATCAGCAAATAGATCAGACATTCGAGAGCCCAGTTCAGACTCGATGGTCCTGATTGCTTTACGAGTAGGAAATGGTGGTATTTGATCCTAACGAGATTGTTGTCAGCAAGCACAGTGAAATAAAATCGTCAATAAATAAAAGAAAGAAGAGTAAAATATAGTACTCCCTCCGATCCAAATTAATTGTCGCAGCTTTAGTGTAACTTTGTGCTAAAGTTGTACTAAAGCTGCAACAATAAATATGGATCGGAGGGAGTACAACAAGTTCTCAGCTTTCAGATTCTGAATTTAGTGCTGTTAATTACAGAAAATCTCATTGGGTTATTGCCATTTTAGGATCAATACTTTTCAGTGGCCATATATTGATGCCTTGATTCCAGAACCTTATCTCCTTCTCTAATCCCTGACCTTCTCATTCCAGTGCAAAAATATAATATCCTTAAAAGCTTGGCATAGAAAGCCATATCACTACAATAGTGTTGGTTTTCGATCAAGTAAGTGAAACTATGTAAAGCACGATAAGATGATACCTGCAGCTTCGAGAGCTCTTGACAATATGCGCTGGGCAATATATCAGGGCGCGTGCTCAATGCCTGTCCAAGCTGCATGGTGTGGAAGGATAAGGAAACGATTACATTACGAACTCCCAACCGTGGCCAGGGAAAAGGATTACACTATAAATCTCACAAGTTCACCAGTATACCAAATCCATATGAGCACTTTAAATGTTGATGTAACTAAACCATTGTTGTGCTAATTGCAGAGGTTCTGGTAGTCATAGTAACAAATTGCACATTTTAGACACTTTTTCAGTATTCACAATATGCAAAAGGTAAACAGCAGCAATAATATAACAAAGTAATGCCTCACTGTAGAGATCTCCCATTCTTTATCATTGTTTACAGACATTGTTCTGGCCTACCTTGATGTAAAAAGGCCCCAAGCGTATCAAGGTCTCCCGGAACTGAAATGGGGAAAATGACAACCACACAAGACACTCAGTTCCTCCACAAATAGAACAAGTAGGTAACAGGAATGAAGGAAGGAACGCAGGACAAAGAAAAATACCTTCTCAGCTCGTTTATGCACGTCACTGAGCAATAAATGCCAAACAGTAAGCTTCACAACATGATAAGAGATAGTTGCTGCCCTGTACAGTGCAAGGAACGGACCGAAGCCACGGTCAGCAAAGAGTGTGTGGGAACTTGATCCCAAGATTCTTCTAAACTGTGTTTCCAGCGACTCCTTTCTGATCTTTGCATACTCTGATGACGGTCTCCCACCATGCACACTTGTGAATGCACTTGAGTAGCTGCAAAACAGGAAACGACTGGCTTAAGAGTCATGTCTCTAGAGTCCAGCCAGACAACACCAGAACTATTTAACCTGCGGTCGGAGTGAAACCGCTATTTTTTTCCCCCTTGAACTAGCTATTTTTTGTTCAGGTGGTAACTCAACTTGCCACCAAACGGAATAGATAAGTTAGCATTGAGTTAACCGAATTGATTTAATTGGAATTGAGAACCTCCAGACTACAGTGAGGTTCAGAAAGCCTGTGGAGAACAAAGTTTATACATCAATTGAGTTATGGACACAGGGCATAACTGGGCGCAGCTCTCCATGCGTGTCAATTTCTAACTACAGTATGCAGGAAAAACGCCAGAGCTGACAAAGGGGGTTACTTGATAGACAAAGGAACAAATAGATAGCAAGCGTATTCCTCTATGCCTAGGTACATTATTACGCATGTTGCCACTTTGCGGGGGTTCCTGCGGGGGCATCTAGATTCCAAATGGAGCAGAAAAAAAATGCGATTACCTCCGAACAGATGGCGCGGCGGAGAGGGACCGCAGGGAGAGGTCGGCGGCGGCGGCGGAGTGGAGGGGGCGGAGGAGGAGGAGGGGGCCGTGGAGGTGGCGGCGGCGGCCGAGGTCGGCGCCGCGGGCGAGGAGGAGGAGCCGCGAGGTGGGGCCCGCCATGGCCGGGATCTCATCAGCTACATGCAGCTCCGGCTTCCCACCGAGCAGAGAAGAGAGGGAGAGAAGGGGGCAGGGGGAGAGCGTTGCTTGGGAAAGAGGAGAGGGAGGAGACGGCGCCACGTGACCGGACCACAGGGGCGTGCTGGCAGCCGAACCTGGCCTACTGGGCCGTGCCGCCAGCCCAATAGCCCGCGTTCCCGGCACGTGACGATCCAGCACGGCCCACGGCTAAGTGGCGATACCAACTAATCAGCAGGTACTCTTTCAGTTTTCTCAACAACAACAGAATATAAAGCAAGTACCCCTTCAGGAGCCCGCAAGGGTCACTTTTGGGGAGAAAAGAGCACGGCGCTTGACGCGCTCTCAGCCGCTGCCATGTGCTGCGCTTTGGACACTCCTTTCGGATTTTGTTCTCCTTATTTTTTACGCATTTTTGGCTTTTATATGGATATTTTTTTGGGTTTTTCGGCTTTTTGCTTTTTCCTAGTTTTTTCTTAGGTTATGGAACAAAAAATCGATTTTTTTCATGGAAAAATGCCTTTTTTTCTTTCGCCAGAGGCACCGATTTACTTCCCGTGGAGGCATTGCTTCCTCGAGAGAACAATCAACCCTCTCGAAAAAGAAAACAACATGGTTTCTTTTTTGCTTCTGTGATAGGCACAGATTTGCTTCTGCGAGAGGCATAGTCGTGCCTCTTGAAAAAGGGAAAAACGGATTTTGACTTTTTAATGATTTTTTTTGCTTTTCGGTTTTTCACCGGTTTTGGACACAAACATTCACAAAAAACAAGGAAAAAACGGGTTTTTGACTTTTTAATGATTTTTTTGGTTTTTTGGTTTTTCACCGATTTTCTTTGGTTTTGGACACAAAAATTCACGGAAAAACACATTTTTTTCCTTTTTCTTCTACGAGAGGCACTGATTTACTTCTCGTGGAGGCATTCCTTCGTCGAGACAGAAAAGCAGAAAAACACGTTTTTCTTTTCTTTTCTTTTCTGAGAGGCACATATTTACTTCTCGTGGAGGCATTCCTTCTTTGAGACGGAAAAGCAAAAAAAACACATTTTCTTTTTTTTTCCTTCTCTGAGACGCACATATTTACTTCTCGTGGATGGGTGGATTTGTTTTCGTTAGAGGCAATTGTGCCTCTCAAAAAGGAAAAAATGTGTTTTTCCTTCCACAAGAGGCACATATTTATTTCTCGTGGAGGCATAGATTTTCTTCCACGAGAGGCACATTGAAAAAGAAAAAATGTGTTTTCTTTTTTTTCCTTTGGCGAGAGCCACAGGTTGTAATGGGCCAACCCGTAGCTTCCATTCGGTCAGCTTTCAACCAATATTTTTGAAAGCGTCCACGTTCTCCCAGTGTAAGTTTGTAATGGGTCAACCCGTAGCTTCCATTCGGTCAGCTTCTGACCAGTATTTTCCATTTTTTCTCATCTTTGGTTTTATTCTTTTTTACTTAGTTTTTATTTAGTATTTAATTCCCAAAAAAATTCCTTTATTTAATGAAATTTTATTGGGGAGAATTTTTAGTTCTGAACCTTTTTCAAATTTGTGAAATTTTTCAAATTAGTGAACATTTTCGGAAATCATGAACATTTTTCAGCTACATGACTTTTTCAAAATTCATGAAAATTTTATCTAAATCACTAAAATTTTAAATTTTGTGAGCATTCTTCTAGAAAATTTGAAATCTTCTAAATGATAAACATGATTTTGCAACCCAATTTTGTCAAAAAAAAGCATGCACTTGCAGTTGAAATTTGAAAGGGGGTGGGGCAAAAATATAGAAAAGAACAGAGTGTGAAATTAGAAAAAGAAAACAAATAGTGTACAAACAAACGAAACAAAGAAAGAAAGAAAATGTTTTTTTACAAAGGGCCACGTGGCAGGAACCCGACAAATGCCTTATTTGTTGAGTGCCATGTAGCAAGAACTTTGGCAAATGCCTTGTTTGCCAAGTGTTGGCATTTTTCGACAAAGAGTGAATTCTATTGGCTTAAAATGTGGCATCAAGATAATACAAACACAAAGAGCACACATCCAGCCTCTACATAGCTAGAATGCACACAACAAACACTAACATACGCAGACAAAAAACACGCCGATAAAAAGCGAAGTCATAAAGACTAAACTATGTGTGGGCGAGGAAAAAGGAGAAAAACAAAAGTGATCAGATCCGTGATCGACAAAATACAACATTGACCATATTCGCACCAACAATCTCATAAATCCACATGGATGACGAGGTTCTTCAAAGAGAATCGCCTTCAGAAAGGGATTGAAGCTCAAGCGTCGTCATCACTGAATCCAACCATGCAAGCCCGGTATCTAGGTTTTCATCCAGAAGAACCAGTCAGAGCATATCCAAGCAATGCCTTCGACGTAACGACATAAAAATATCACCATTGCTAGGTATAACCAACAAGGGTCAGGCCTAGGCTTTCATCCCAGAACTCAAGACCGACATCACTTATGTGTTGTCGCCACCACTTTTCTATGATCCTAGCAGCTACATGCGACGTGGACAGTTGCGGCTGCACAACCACCCATTTGCGTCAAGCCGTTGTTTGTAGTTTGCACTTTCCCTCCAAAGTCGGCCACCGGGTCTAGAGAGAGGAACCCTCACGAAGACCTTTTGGTGGTCACCGCCATCCGCATCAAGTCAGCAGCCGCAGGCTGGAGTGGTCACCATAAGGACCAAAGGCGGTGGCGAAGCACAACCCCGCCAACTACCACCTCGCCGGATAGAGCCCTGCCTAGCCCGTTAACTTCAGAGCCGACATGGCCAGAGCTGGAGCACGAAAAGTAGATCAACATCACCGACGCGGAGCGCAGCCGCCGCCAAATCAGGAGTGGAAAACCACCACACGGGCATCGTGCCATCCGATCTAGGCTGGCGAGCGACAAGGCAACGTCGCCAAACAACCCAATGGAGCCCCACACTAAGCACGTATGTGACCGCTGCCGATGTCGTTCGTGTCGGATCCGAGTATCAACGTTAGCCTCGATCCACCCCGCCACCAATGCGTGCGTCTGCTGCAAACCCCTGAGAATCTAGATGGAATCCGCATGGTGCCCAGCCTTCACACCACTAGTAGAAAACATAGCTTAGGTTCAGTCCTGGCCAGCCCATTAGTCCCGGTTCAATCACGAATCGGGACCAATGAAGGCATACGTCCCGGTTCGTGAGCCCAGGGGGCCGGCCGGGCTTCGTGGGGCATTGGTCCCGGTTAGTCTGGACCCATTTGTCCCGGTTCTAGGCACGAACCGGGACCAATGGTCCACGCTCCTGGCCCACAACCATTGGTCCCGGTTCGTGGCTGGAACCGGGACAAAAGGGGGGCCTTCAGTCCCGGTTCCAGCCACGAACTGAGACCAATGAGTTGCCTATATATACCCCATCGCCGGCGAGCAGAGCACTCCACACTGCTCTGTTTTTTCTGATCGGCTAGGGGAGAGCTTTGTGGTGCTCTAGCTCACCTCCTATGCACATGAGGTGTTTGATGAAATACCCAAGCCACACTAGTTAAGCTTTCTCCTCTCGAAGCTTGACCTCCAAGCTCCATTTTCCTCAAGATTTGTCTAGGTTTAGCGGTCTGTCACGTCCCATCCCCGTCTTCACCATCGTCGATCGCCCGCACCGATCTCGTCGCTGGCACCACCGTGGTGAGCCTCTTGTTCTTATCTTCTTTCTGAAAGGAAAAAAATTCTTGTATGATTAGATAGATACTTGTCTAATTTTCTTACTTTTATTATTGCTTGTTATTATATAGTGCGATGTTTTTGGTATCCGCCCCCGTCGGCCTTCGTCCTGTCTATGATTCAGATGTGGTATACATTATCTTTTATAACTATTTGGTTCATTTATTGTTTATGACAATTATGCCGACCAACGTGACATAGATATTATTTATCTAGGAGGTATGTGAACCGGAAATTCCAACCGACCCTATTGTCGAGAGATTAAATTTAGTTGAAGAAGAAAACAATTACTCAAAGGAAAAAATAAAAAAAATTGAGGAGGAGAAGATGATATTGGAGTTGCATGTTGCGGATGTCATCGATGATCACAAGATCAAGATAGATGCAATGCGTTTGAAGATTAGAACGATTAGAAAATATGCTATTCATACCGAGGCTTGGTATAATTATGCCATTGGATCAATATTATCTTGGTTGCGATTATGATCGCATTTGTTGTTGCATTGAAATGTTTTACATAGTTTCAATGTATGGTTTAATTAGATGCTCTAGAGAGCTATATGTTCTTCAATGAGAACTATGTATGTACTTTGGTTTTAATGTGATGATGAACTTCTATTAATTTGGTCACTTATCTATCCATGATGTTCTGTAATGGTTTTTGACACACTTAATTATATATAATGCACGCAGATGAACCGGCAATAGATGTACGTTGACAGACACACCTCCGAGTACATTAAGGGCGTGCATAATTTTCTCGAAGTGGCTGAGGCAAACAAGCAGAATGGTTTTATGTGTTGTCCATGCCCTATATGTGGGAATACGAAGTCTTAATCTGACCGAAAAATCCGTCACAGCCACCTGCTTTATAAGGGTTTCATGCCACACTATAATGTTTAGACCAAGCACGGAGAAATAGGGGTTGTGATGGAAGACAACGAAGAAGAAGAGGACGATGACAACTATGTGCCCCCTGAATACGGTGATGCTGCAACGGGGGAAGCTGCTGAAGATCAAGAGGAACCAGACGATGTGCCCGATGATGATCTCCGTCGGGTCATTGTTGATGCAAGGAGACAGTGCGAAAGTGAAAATGAGAAGCTGGAGTTTGATCGCATGTTAGAGGATCACAAAAAGGGTTGTACCCCAATTGCAAAGATGGCAACACAAAGCTCGGTACCGTACTGGAATTGCTGCAGTGGAAGGCAGAAAATGTTCTGCCTGACAAAGGATTTGAGAAGCTACTGAAAATATTGAATAAGAAGCTTCCAAAGGATAACGAATTTCCCAACAATACGTACGCATCAAAGAAGGTCGTAAGCCCTCTAGGATTGGAGGTGCAGAAGATACATGCATGCCCTAATGACTGGATCCTTTACAGCGGTGATACGTCTCCATCGTATCTACTTTTCCAAACACTTTTGCCCTTATTTTGGACTCTAACTTGCTTGATTTGAATGGAACTAACCCGGACTGACGTTGTTTTCACCAGAATTGCTATGGTGTTATTTTTGTGCAGAAATAAAAGTTCTCAGAATGACCTGAAACTTCACGGAGAATATTTTTGGAATTTATAAAAAATACTGGCGAAAGAATCAACACTAGGGGGCCCACACCATGTCCACGAGGGTGGGGGACGCGCCCCCTGTCTCGTGGGCCCCCTGAGGCTCCACCGACCTCAACTCCAACTCTATATATTCACATTCGGGGAGAAAAAATAAGAGAGAAGAATTCATCGCATTTTATGATACAAAGCCGCCGCCAAGCCCTAATCTCTCTCGGGAGGGCTGATCCGGAGTCCGTTCAAGGCTCCGGAGAGCGGAATCCATCGCCATCGTCATCATCAACCTTCCTCCATCACCAATTTCATGATGCTCATCGATGTGCGTGAGTAATTCCATCGTAGGCTTGCTGAACGGTGATGGGTTGGATGAGATTTATCATGTAATCGAGTTAGTTTTGTTAGGGTTTGATCCCTAGTACCCATTATGTTCTGAGATTGATGTTGCTATGACTTTGCTATGCTTAATGCTTGTCACTAGGGCCCGAGTGCCATGATTTCACATCTGAACCTATTATGTTTTCATGAATATATGTGAGTTATTGATCCTATCTTCCAAGTCAATAGTCACCTACTATGTGTTATGATCCGGTAACCCCGAAGTGACAATAATCGGGACCACTCCCGGTGATGACCGTAGTTCAAGGAGTTCATGTATTCACTAAGTGTTAATGCTTTGGTCTGGTACTCTATTAAAAGGAGGCCTTAATATCCCTTAGTTTCCAATAGGACCCCATGCCACGGGAGGGTAGGACAAAAGATGTCATGCAAGTTCTTTTCCATAAGCATGTATGACTATATTCGGAATATATGCCTACATTACATTAATGAACTGGAGCTAGTTCTGTGTCACCCTATGTTATAACTGTTGCATGAGGAATCGCATCCGACATAATTATCCACCACTGATCCGTTGCCTACGAGCTTTTCACATATTGATCTTTGCTTAGTTACTTTACCGTTGCTACTGTTACAATCACTACAAAACCAATATTGTTACTTTTGCCACCGTTACCGTTACTTCCATATTACTTTGCTACTAAATACTTTGCTTCAGATATTAAGTCTTTCAGGTGCGGTTGAATTGATGACTCAACTATTAATACTTGAGAATATTCTTTGGCTCCCCTTGTGTCGAATCAATAAATTTGGGTTTAATACTCTACCCTCGAAAACTGTTGCGATCCCCTATACTTGTGGGTTATCAAGACTATTTTCTGGCGCCGTTGCCGGGGAGCATAGCTCTATTCTTTGAGTCACTTAGGATTTATATGTTGATCACTATGAGGAACTTGAAAGATGAAAGAACCAAGATTTTTCCCTCAACTACGAGGGGAGGTAAGGAACTGCCATCTAGCTCTGCACTTGATTCACCTTCTGTTTTGAGTAAACTTGCGACACATACTCCTGCTATTGATTCTGATATGTTGCATATTATTGATGATGCCACTTCTGCTATGCACGATGCTTATGATGAAACTACTTCTATGCTTAATAATACTGTGCCACTAGGTGAATTTCTTGATGAACAACTTGCTAGGGTTAGAGAGAATGAAATTATTGAAACTGATAATATTGATGAAAGTGATGATGAAGATTCTCCCCCTAGATATGAATTGTCTGTTGTGCCTGAGGGTTATGTTATCGATGAAGAAACTGCTAGAGATCTTTTAGCTTGGAAAGATAGATATGATCTTAAGAAACTGTTAGCTAAGCTGAAAGAAAAATCTTTGAATGCTAGAATGAAATATGACCCTTCTTTTGCTACTTCACCTATCTGTATATTCGATAAGGATTATGATTTCTCTATCGATCCTAAGATAATTACTTCGGTTGAATATGATCCTTTTATGGCTATGAATATGAAACTGTTGTGGCACATCTTACTAAATTGAATTATATAGCCACCCTATTCACTAATGAGGAAAAAAATCGTTACTACTATATCCTTAAGTTATTTCCGTTCTCATTAAAGGGTGATGCTAAAACATGGTTTAATTCTCTTGATCCTGGTTGTGTGCGTAGTCCCCAGGATATGATTTATTACTTCTCTGCTAAATATTTCCCCGCTCATAAGAAACAAGCTGCCTTAAGGAAAACATATAATTTTGCGCAAATTGAAGAAGAGAGCTTGTGGGAGACTTCTCCGATTACTTAATGCTTTGACTGGTCATCCTCTCAAGAAAAATGAAATACTTGATATCTTTTATAGTGGACTAAATGATGCTTCCAGAGACCACCTAGATAGTTGTGTTGGTTGTGTTTTCAGGAAAAGAACTATTGATCAAGCTGAATTGCTATTGAATAATATGTTGAGTAATGAAAATGATTGGACACTTCCTGAACCAACTCCTAAGCCAACTCCGAAGAAAAGGGGTATTCTATTTCTCAGTCCTGAAGATATGCAAGAGGCAAAGAAATCTATGAAAGAAAAGGGTATTAAAGCTGAAGATGTTAAGAATTTACCACCTATTGAAGAAATACATGGTCTTGATAACCCGACACGGGTAGTAAAGGTAAATTCTCTCTATAGATTTGATGAGGGTGAAATCCCATCTACTAAGTTTGCTAGCCAATGCTAGGATGAGTTTGATAATTTCATTGTTAAACAAGAAAACTTCAATGCTTATGTTGGTAGACAATTGAAACGTAATGCTTATATGATTGAACACTTGAGGTATTATATGTCTAGAGTTAAAGGTTAAACTTATTAGTAAACATGCTTCTATGGTTACCACTCAAGTAGAACAAGTGCTTAAAGCTCAAAATGATTTGCTTAGTGAATTAAATAATAAGAAAAATGATAATGCTGTTAGAGTTGTGACTAGAGGGGGTAAAATGACTCAGGAACCTTTGTATCCTAAGGGCCACCCTAAGAGAGTTGAGAAAGATTCTCAGAGAACTAATGTTGATGCACCTAGTTCTTCTAAGAAGAAGAAAAATAAAAATGATAGGACTTTGCATGCTTCTAGTGAACCCGTTGTTGACACACCTGAGAATCCCAATGATATTTCTATTTCTGATGCTGAAACACAATCTGGTAATGAACATGAACCTAGTGATAATATTAATGATGATGTTCATATTGATGCTCAACCGAGCAATAACAATGATGTAGAGATTGAACCTGTTGTTGATCTTGATAACCCACAATCAAAAAATCAACGTTATGATAAGAGAGACTTTGTTGCTAGGAAGCACGGTAAAGAAAGAGAACCTTGGGTTCAGAAACCCATGCCTTTTCCTCCTAAACCATCCAAGAAAAAGGATGATGAGGATTTTGAGCGCTTTGCTGAAATGATTAGACCTATCTTTTTGTGTATGCGTTTGACTGATATGCTTAAAATGAATCATTATGCTAAGTATATGAAAGATATTGTTACAAATAAAAGAAAGATACCGGAAGCTGAAATTTCCACCATGCTTGCTAATAATAGTTTTAAAGGTGGAATGCCCAAGAAACTAGGAGATCCAGGAGTACCAACTATACCATGCTCCATTAAAAGAAACTATGTTAAAACTGCTTTGTGTGATCTTGGAGCCGGTGTTAGTGTTATGCCTCTCTCTTTATATCATAGACTTGATTTGAATAAGTTGACACCTACTGAAATATCTTTGCAAATGGCCGATAAATCAACTGCTATACCAGTCGGTATTTGCAAGGATGTGCCTGTTGTGGCTGCAAACGTTACTATTTTAACGGACTTTGTTATTCTTGATATTCCTGAGAACGATAGTATGTCGATTATCCTTGGTTGACCCTTTTTGAATACTGCAGGGGCTGTTATTGATTGCAACAAAGGCAATGTCACTTTTCATGTTAATGGTAATGAGCATACGGTACACTTTCCGAGAAAACAACCTCAAGTCCACAATATCAATTCTATTGGAAAAATTCCAACGATTATTATTGGAGGTTTTGAATCCCCTCTTCCTACTATCAAGAAGAAATATGATATTCTTATTGTTGGGAATGTGCATATCGCCGTTGAGGTAACTTAGTGTTATTCGAAAATTCTCCGTTTCATGCGATTTGGAAAGAGTTTGTTAACAAGACTTGATCAACCTTGTTAGTGGATTCCTTTTGATGAGCATGAGATGGATGAAGTTAGAAAGAACAAACTCTCTGTACCCTCCTTTTACTTTCTGTTATTTAGATTAAATAAAGAAAAAAATAGTATTTTCTGTCTGTTTCCTGAATTATCCTTGCAATAAAAAATACCCCAAAAATAAAAGTTCTCCAAATGTCCTGAAAATGAAATATGATTTTTTTTCTAGAATATTTAAGAATTATTGGCACTGAGAACACACCTGGGGGCCACACCACCTGGCCACGAGGGTTCAGGGCGCGCCCCCTACCTCATGGACCCCACGTGGGCCCCCTCCATTTATTCCTGCACCAACACACTTCGTCTTCCTCCAGAAAAAATCATCCCATATCTCAAACCCGTGTTCTAGCTCATCTTGCTGCCAGTTTCGATCTCCTAGCTCAAACCTCCATTCACAAAACTGCTTTGGGGGATTGTTCTTCGGTATGTGACTCCTCCAATGGTCCAATTAGTTTTTGTTCTAGTGCTTTATTTATTGCAATTTTTTGCTTCTTAGGTGACCCTGTTCTTGAGCTTGCATGTCAAATTTATGTGGTCAATAGTAGTTTTAATGCATGATTTGGCCTCTAGGCATTTGTAGGAGTAGTTGCTATCAATCTTGTTAAGTTTGGTTCACTTTTATTTTGAGTCACTAAAAATTTCACAAATTTTTCAGAGGAAGAAAAATGTTTAGGAAAATGTACCAAGGTGGTTCCTCAAGGAAGCAAGGACCAAGGCTCACGATACGTGAGCAGGACGATGAACCGCCGAGGGAAGCTCAAGTGCGGCCTTGTGAATGGCCGTCAAAGGAGTTCATGGTTCAGGCAGGCATCAAGGATGAATTTGACGCGTATATGCGTAATGCTGATCTTGAGGACTTCGTGTCAGATAAGTGCCGACAATACCGCTATCTAACTGATTCCTTTGTGAGAAGGTTTAAATTTACATCCTCGCGCAATTCTCACACTGTTTTATTTGATCTTTATGATAAATCATATACCATGGACGTAGAAGATTTTAATATTGCTTGTAAACTCCCGCAGTGGGGCAATGTTAGTGAACCTGGCAAATCTGAATATAAAGACTTTCTTGCTAGTATTACTGTGGGGGAATCTAGAGAAATCACACAAGCTACCATAGGGAGCATTCATTTCCCTTCCATACATTATTTTGCTCTCTTCATTGGTAGATGCATTAATGGTAAAGATGAGGCTTGTCACATGTGCGTTCCAGATCTTAGTGTCCCCAAGAGTGCGGTATTAGGTGATAAACAATATAACTTGGGGGCTATTGTTGCACGTAGGTTGCATCACAACAGTATAAGTGGAGATTTGTTTGATGGAATTTATGCAACTCGTGTAGCTAACTATCTTGATATACCCATACATGGAAATGATATAGAATTACCTCCTGCTTACCTAGATTATAATGCCATGGTTCGCCATCAGTTTGTTGAGAGGAATGAACAATTTCTCTAGTACCGACTAATCTTTAACAGACGGCACACCATCCATATCGCCGTCCCTGCTCCTACTTTCTTTGACTTTCAGGCAAAAAGGAGATATGTTATAACCAGGGAGGAAGCAAACAAATATGAGAGGAGGACGGAGGCATCTCGCCTCCAAGCTGCAGCTTGTCAGGCAGTAGCTGCTGCATCTCAGTACGACCCCAGTTACAACTTTGGATATCCACTAGGCCAGCCGTGGCTATAGACCAACTTAGGCCAAAATACTAAGCTTGGGGGAGTACGTATTTCTCACCGACATTACATTCATATTCACACACTCATTCCAGTTGTCGATGCTCATACTTTTCTATTGTACTATCCATGCTAGTTTATTTCCTTTTCCAATTTTCTTCTTGTGTGTTTGAAAAACCTTAAGAAAAACCAAAAAAAATTAGTTGTAGCTTTTAGCTAGTTTACTTTCCATGCCTATAGTAGTAATAATTAAAATAAAACCCAAAAAGATTTCTCGTTCTTCTTTTGCTTGTTGGGAGCTTTCCCGTGTAAATAGTTTTATTTCCTTTCTTTTCTTTGGGGGTCGAGAGGACACGACCATAATGAAAATGTTGAGTGGCTCTCATATGAATTATTGTTGATCTAACCAAGAGCCCATATTACTTTGTCTTCTCCCTTATATTAAATGCGTGCAGATTCCAGCTTAGTCCAATGCACGTGCACTATTATTATTATCCACACCGTTTGGTCATGCAAGTGAAAGGCAATAATGACGATATATGATGGACTGATTGAGATGAGAGAAGCTGGTATGAACTTGACCTATCTTGTTTTTATAAATATGATTAGTTCATCGTTCCTGATTCAGCCTATTATGAATGAAACATGTTTGCAATGACAATTAGAGATTATAGTTGCTCATGCCATGCTTAATTAGCTAGGAGTTTATAATGATTTACCTTGCGTGCCAACATGCTATTAAAATGGTTGTGATGTGGTATCATAGGGTGGTATCCTCCTTTGAACGATTCGAGTGGCTCGACTTGCCACATGTTCACACATGTAGTTGAAACAAAATCAACATATCCTCCATGATATTTATGTTCATGGTGAATTATATCCTACTCATGCTTGCACTTAGTGTTGATTAATTTTAATGCATGTTCATGAATGTTGTCGCTCTCTAGCTGGTCGCTTCCCAGTCTCTTTCTAGCCTTCACTTATACTAAGCGGGAATACTGCCGGTGCATCCACTTCCATAAACCCCAAGAGTTATTCCATATGAGTCCACCATACCTTCCTATACACGGTATCTACCTGCCGTCCCAACTAAATTTGTATGTGCCAAACTCTAAACCTTCAAATGAAATTATATTTTGTATGCTCGAATAGCTCATGTATCAACTAGGGCTGTCTATATCTTCCATGCTAGGTGAATTATTCTCACGAGGAGTGGACTCCGCTCCTCATTCACGAGAAAATGGCTGGTAACCGGGATGCCCAGTCCCATGCTTAAATTAAAATAATTGCAAACAAAACTCCCCCAGGAATGTTTTTAGTTGGAGGCACCCGTTGTTTCAGACAAGCCATGGATTGATGTTTGTTGGTGGTGGGGGAGTATAAAATTTACCACTCTGTTTGGGAACAACCTATAATGTGTGTAGCATGAAAGATATCGAGATCTCTCGGTTGTTATGTTGACAATGAAAGTATACCACTCAAAATATTATTTATCTCTATTTCAAAAATTGAGCTCTGACACCTCTACAAATCCTTGCTTCCCTCTGCGAAGGGCCTATCTATTTACTTTTATGTTGAGTCATCATCCTCTTATTAAAAATCACCAGTTGGAGAGCACCACTGTCATGTGCATGCGGTACTATTAGTTTACATTGAGTATGACTGGATCTCTTTTACCATGAATTACAATGTCTAGTCAGTCCTTGGTCCTCAGAGGTGCTCTGCATTTATGTTTTGCGGTCTTAGAAAGGGCTAGCGAGATACCATCTTGTTATATCATATTATGATTGTTTTGAGAAAGTGTTGTCATCCGAGATTTACTATTATTGCTCGCTAGTTGATTATGCCATTGATATGAGTAAATATGAGACCTAAGTGTTATTGTGAATATGGTTAGTTCATAAACTTTGCTGAAAACTTGAATGTTGGCTTTACATATTTACAACAAGAAGAGCAAACAGAGTTTGTACAAGTTTTTCTTTATCACTTTCAGTTTGTCAACTGAATTGCTGGAGGACAAGCAAAGGTTTAAGCTTTGGGGAGTTGATACGTCTCCATCGTGTCTACTTTTCCAAACACTTTTGCCCTTGTTTTGGACTCTAACTTGCATGATTTGAATGGAACTAACCCGGACTGACGCTATTTTCAGCAGAATTGCCATGGTTTTATTTTTGTGCAGACACTAGTAGAAAACAGGGCTTTGGTCCAGGCCGGGTCAGCCCATTAGTCCCGGTTCAGTCCAGAACCAGGACCAATGGGGGCATTGGACCCGGTTCGTGAGCCCAGGGGGCCGGCCGGGCCACATGGGCCATTGGTCCCGGTTCATCTGGACCTTTTGGTCCCGGTTAGTGGGACGAACCGGGACCAATGGGCCTCGCTCCTGGCCCACCACCATTGGTCATGCAAGAATTTTTGTCTTGGACAAGATAGGTTTCAGTCCTAAGGAAACTATGGAGGTAAAAAGAGTTTACTTGAAGACCCAGCATGGTTATACCTTCAACATCAAATTATACAATGCAGACACATACACCTATTTTGAATGCAAAACTTGGAAAGCACTATGCAAGGCTTATGCATTTGAGCCTGATATGGTTATCACCTTTGATATTCGTCCGGAAGATGATATTGAAGGTAATAGAGACATCTGGGTCGATGTGCAGACGCCTCCAGTTCTACCATTATGTGAGTTTCTCAACCATATTTATGTCTTCGATATGAGATTATTTGAACCAGTTCAATAATTAATAGATCTCAATTTATATTGACAACTTACTTCCAATCAAGCAAACATGTCCGACGCTTGGTAGACAGGACCGTCCACTGTCCCGGGGCTGAACTAAACTGCGAGACAAGTCATTATGTTTCATGGCTTGAGGATCTTGATGCTGTCAAGACAAATTTCTTTCCTGCACTTAGAAATGTTAGTACTCCAAACGTGCGACCAATAGTGTTCGTACTGAACTACGGTCACATATATTTAGAAAAGATGGTAAGATTTCTACTATTTCTCCTCAGTGCATCTTTTGCATACATTATTTTTTAAGCTAAACTTCATTGCTAAGTATGTTACTATACAATGTTCTTCAAGAGGGACTCCCGATGAATGTTGTGCCTGATTGGATCGAGACTAAAGGTACCATGAATATTGTTAGCTTACGGCCAAGATATCCTACAATGCACTTTAGTGCATTCAGGATTTCTAATAGCGAGGAACGCTTAATAGTAAAAGACTGGAGCAAAATTGTGAACGATCACAGAGAAGTACTAGGGGGCAGCAATCAGAAGCGCAACCCACGATTAGGAGACAGGTTCATCTGCATGCTCCAATACGATGAATCAGCAAAGCTATACATGTTCTATGCTATTTTACCTGAGAGAGAGCAGCAGGAGTGATTAATTAGCTAGTTCATGCTCTTAGTACTTGTCCTCTCATGTCCGTGTTCTTTGTCCTGAACTTAACCTCAAAGAGTGATTTGCTTTTGTGGTGTTATGAACGCTTATAATATCATTACCATGTTGAACTCGATGATAACTTTGCTATGAAAACCGTTGGTGATGATATATATGATGCAAGAGTTTTTATATTAATGTGATGATGATGATGATGATTATATCATTTATGAAAGAAACTGCATATTAGTTTCAACTGGATGGATTCTAGCTAAGTGATCAAGTATATGCCCTATCCATATTACCTCAATCACTTAAGTAGGTGATCAAGTATATATAATATGGATATGACATATACTTGATGACTTAGCTAGGATCCACGCATCCAGTCAAACTAATCTGCGGTACATTCACCTAATGATTTAACAACTCATTATAATGTAAAACAATCACTAAATTAAATTGAAAACACAAAATTAAAGTAAAAATAAAAAATAAAGCCAAAACACACCCAAACATTTAGTACCGGTTGGTGTTACCAACCGGTACTAATGTCCTACGCGCCCACGGAGCTGGCTCGTGCCACGTGGTTGCCCTTTAGCACCGGTTCGTGATGAACCAGTACTAAAGGGGGGGCTTTAGTGCCCACAATTTAGTGCCAGTTACCGAACCGGCACTAAAGGCCCTTACCAACCGGTGCTATTGCCCGGTTCTTCACTAGTGTACTTTCGTCTAATGATGAAGACATGGTGTTGAATCCTTTGACACTAGACAAATGTGACATGGGGGTCAAGGGTCGGGAACTAGGGTAGAGGGTCGTGGATCGCTGAGCGGTCGAGGGTCGAGGATCTCGGAGGGGTCGAGAGGTTTCCTAGCGTCAAAGTAATGAAGAAATCAATGGCTTCATCATTAGCCGAAAGTAACCGGGGCATGACGGTATGAAGTTGTCCAAAGTTATTCTGGAATAGAGTCCCAGATAGGATAATTCGCCTTTTGGTACGAATTTCAGCAAAGGCCTTCCAAATAGCGATATTCGGAAGGCTCTTGCTGAACTTTGTACCAAAAAGTGAATTATCTTATCTGGGACTCCGTTCCAAAACAACTTTGCAGAACTTCGTACCATCATGCGCCTATTACTTTTGCCTAATGATGAAGACATGGTTTTGTTGAATCCTTTGACACTAGACAAATGTGACATGAGGGGGTCGAGGGTCGGGAACTAGGGTAGAGGGTCGTGGATCACCGAGCGGTCGAGGGTCGAGGATCGCCGAGGGGTCGAGAGGTTGCCTAGTGTCAAAGTATTGAAGAAATCCATGGCTTCATCATTAGCTGGAAGTAACTGGGGCATGATGGTACGAAGTTGTGCAAAGTTATTATGGAACGGAGTCCCGGATAGGATAATTCACCTTTTGGTATGAATTTCAGCAAAGGCCTTCCAAATAGTGATATTCGGAAGGCTCTTGCTGAACTTTGTACCAAAAAGCGAATTATCCTATCTGGGACTCCGTTCTAGAACAACTTTGCAGAACTTCGTACCATCATGCGCCTGTTACTTTCGCCTAATGATGAAGACATGGTTTTGTTGAATCCTTTGACACTAGACAAATGTGACATGAGGGGGTCGAGGGTCAGGAAATAGGGTAGAGGGTCATGGATCGCTGAGCGGTCGAGGGTCCAGGGTCGTCCAGGGGTCGAGGGTCCAGATTTATCAAGAATGCCCCATTATGGATGTGCACAAGTTGATCCAAACCCTAGAAGCGCTGCCGAGGCCACCCAAATTTACCAAGTTAAAAGAGCGTTGTCGTCGAGGCCACCCCAAACCCTAGAAGCGTTGCCGAGGCCACCCCAAACCGTAGAAGCGTCGAGGACACTAGTATGATTCCTTGTTGTGATTAGCTAGCTAGGTCTACGTTTGCCACTAATATATCCATCTGTCATGTTTGTATATTAATTGCCATGTTGTATATTTGCAGAAACTATGGAGCACCGAGACTTGGAAGCAGAACAGGTGTTGGGGGACATAATCCTCGCCGGAGGTGATGTCATGTCGTATCTCAACGACACCGATGGTCTGGAAGGAGAGGGTGAAGTAGGCTACGGTTATCGAACAATGGAGGAGCAAGGACATGATTATGATGGCTCCGGTGACCGAATGCCGGTGGAAGAAGGAGACCGTGATGACGGCTCCTGTGACCAAACAGAGTCCGACCAGGTATACATATTAATTAAGCCTGTGTTGACTAGTTAATTGATGCATTAATTTTTTTGGTGTGTGCACATATTAACTCTCTTCTTTCTTCTTTTCTAGCCCTCCGGATCAAGGACAACTTCGGTAACGAGACAAGGCCCGAAGAAAAAGTTGCGCCAGGATGAAAGGTTCACGATCACAGCAATCGCGCACGATGGCCAACCGATTGAACCCATCCAGACCAAGGAAACATTTTTCTGCTCAATGCGGGGTTCTTGTTAGGGACATGATCCCGTCCAGCATCCACCAATGGTATAAGCCTAAGAACGAAGACCCTGAGGTGTCTTATGTCAACGATAGGCAGAAAGATGATCTTTGGACCACGCTGAAGGCAAATTTCACCCTACCGCCAGAGGAGGATCCAGAGAAGCCAGCTATAGAGCCATTGGTCAAGGCTCATGCTCTTAAGAAGATGTCAGATCTGTTCAGGAGGTGGAAAAATGAGTTGAAAACAACGTTCGTCGACAAAGAAAAGATTCCAAAATTCACCGGTCGATTTGAGAAGATAAGAGATCACTGGGACGCATTTGTAGCCCATAAGACATTGGAGAAGAGCAAGAAGATGTCAGTGACAAACAAGAAAAATGCTGCAAAGAAGGAGCTTCACCATCGCACGGGGTCAGGTGGCTACCTCAAAGCCCGGCCGTTGTGGGACAAGACTGAGAATGACCTGCTTGATAAAGGGGTCGAACCAGAGACATTGCACTGGCCAGACCATTCAAGGACTTGGTTCTTCCGGGTTGGGGGAACCTTGGACCCTGAAATAGGGAAGTGTCGTTGGACGAACCAGTAACTGAATATACCAGTCACGAAGCTTCAGGAGTATATCACCGCAGTGCAGCAAGGGACGTTCGTTCCCGATAGAGAGAACGACAAGCTCACACTGGCCCTCAGGAATCCTGAGCACCCTGGACGGACACAAGGCATGCCAGGCTCCATTTCGTGGAAGGCTGGGTTTCTCGAGGCAGACGGTTACAAAACCCGGGAGAGGAGGTGGAAAGTGGAATAGACCTAACTGCAGAAGCTACATGCAAGGGTACAAGCGCTAGAAGAAAAGGACAGCCAACGACATGTCGAAGCTACCCCAGAAGCTACCCGCCATCTCAGCGGAGAGGCAGCGTGGCTTCCACCGAGCTCCTTCAGTAGCCTGACTTCACGGCTCCTGCTAGCTACCCCGTGGATGCTATCATGGGGGCTCAACCTTGCCACCTTATGACGCAATGGCAGAACTTTAAAGTCAAGGCGGATGTCGGCTCTGTTGCACCTCATGAACCCGACGCAACTTTTCACTGCCGTCCGATTCCAGAAGGACACTAGTAGGAAAAGGCCTACTAGTGGCGCACCTGTTTTGCCTACTAATGGCGCACTACAGGTGCGCCACTAGCATCGCGCCATTAGTATTGTTTACAAATGGCGCACCACAGGTGCGCCATTAGTATCTGGTATACTAATGGCGCACTACGCAGTGCGCCATTAGTATGTCCCACGGTGCGCCATTAGCATGCCTCCCAGGGGCCAAATTTACCCATGTGCTCTGGCTTACTAATGGCGCACTGGTTGATGATGCGCCACTAGTGTGCTCTGGGTTACTAATGGCGCACTAGTTGGTGGTGCGCCACTAGTATGAATATTAGGGATTTTTTCTTTTCTGATTTTTGCACAGGTTACAAAATATATTACTAGACAAAATATAGACAACACCACACAGCAACAGCAGATTCATCGAATACAATAGAAGATTAGTCTCCGAATACAATTCATCATATTAGTCTCCGAATTCAAAAGACTGAACAAAGATAGAACATTACAAGTCTCGAGACCGCGAGTAGCGAGTTTGTCTTCACATTACAAGTCGATATCGATCATCTAAACTACCATCACATAGAAGAGAGCTGCGGTCATCACGATGAGCATCATCGCGATGAAACTAGTCTTCATCCGGTTCCTCCTCCGCTCCCTCCTCTCTCCCGCTAGATAGCGCGCGTATCTAGATTCCGCCTCCGCCCTAGTGGTGTACCCTTTGTAATTGTTACCGCTGAAACGGTGAACCTGTCTCCGACACTCCTCCCAGTCGTCGTAGACTCCAGGAACCTTACCCTTGTACACGACATACGATGGCATCTCTATGCACTAGCCAAACAAAACGTTAGTAGCAATTCACAGACAATACATAAGCAATATATAAGTATGCAACAAAAGGATCGGAAGAGAAAAGCAAGACATTAATAGCACGATTCATGGTCCTACTAATAAATAGCATCGATTACATCTAAGTTGAACGACTGTACAAACCAAAGAGACATACAAGTTCATTAAAGTTTAATTACAACATGAGCTAATCGATATTTCAGAACTACACATAGCATCACTACTTTCGACTCGACTTAGGGACCGGAGCGTGGACGAAGCCGCCGTCTCTCGTGATGGTCATGAAATCGCGGGCGTTGTCAGCCTGCATTTGTAGCATTGTGTCTATCTCAATGTTGGACGGTTGATATCTGAGGCAGAACTGCCCCGAGGTACGAAGGACATCTTGATGGATGATTTCCGCAAACTCCGACTGGATGCGAAAGAATTATTGTCTGATGTCCGCGTCCTGGATTGCCGACAAGCTTGCGGCCCAATCTTTGAGATTATTTGGTAGCAGAAGGTGATTATGGTCCTGTACGATCGCCCGCATGTGATGGAGGGCGTAGTAGGCATCCTTATGACCGCCAGGCGGCTGCTTGACGCAGGGGAACGTCGTAGTGTGGGCGAACACGTGCTTGCCGTACCTACGAACTGGCTTGGTGAAGGTGCCTCCAGATCTGGCGTAGCTGGGGAGAACATCATCAAGAACTTTCTTGATATTTGTGTAGTCTTTCTTTGACTGATGGTCCGAGTTGAAATACGTGGCCATGGAATATTTCGGGCTTAAGAGGATGAGTGTGCAATGTGTGTCACTGCACAAAACACGGAATGTTAGAAAAAAAGAACGATCGAAATCTAAGAAATCATATGTTACGGGGTAGTGAGGGGATGACTTACTCGGGAAAGTAAGGCACGAGGAAGTTATCCTTATCTGGGTTTGCCAGAATGACGCCTTCGAGGTAAGAACTCGCGACTTGCCGGTCCCCAGCGCTGTCCAAGATCTTGGCACACATGTAGAAGGGGTCGACTATCACGATGTCCGGGGTCTTGTCTCTAATTATCCGCATCTCCATACTCAGCGAAAATAGCCGAACGAAGGTTAAACATAGCGAAGATGTCATCAAACCGCATGACGATCGTACCCCCGATGGCGTTATCCACAAAGCCCTTTCCCTCTGGCACCTTGGCCATGAAAACCGGGTATGCCACATCATTCTCGGAGAGACGCCGCTTCTCCAAAGAAAGAACACTGTCATGCAGACTCCGCATAGCCCCTGGGCGCGGCGCCCTACCTCGTGGCAGCCTCGCTACTTCCTTGACATCCACTCCAAGTCTCCTGGATTGCGTTTGTTCCAAAAAAGATTCTTGCGAAGGTTTCATTCCGTTTGGATTCCGTTTGATATTCCTTTTTTGTGAAACACTTAAATAGGCAAAAAACAACAATTTGCACTGGGCTTTTGGTTAATAGGTTAGTCCCAAAAATAATATAAAAGTGTATAATAAAGCCCATAAACATCCAAAACAAATAATATAATAGCATGGAACAATCAAAAATTATAGATACATTGGAGACGTATCAAGCATCCCCAAGCTAAATTCCTGCTCATCCTCGAGTAGGTAAATGATAAAAACAGAATTTTTGATGTGGAATGCTACCTAACATAATTTTCAATGTATTTCACTTTATTGCGGCATGAATGTTTAGATCAGAAAGATTCTAGACGGAAGTTTAATATTGACATAAAAATAATAATACTTCCAGCAATGCTAACCAAGCAATCATGTCGTATCAAAATAACATAGCCAAAGAAAGCTTATCCCTACAAAGTCATATAGTTTGGCCATGCTTCATTTTCGTCACACAAAATGCTCCCATCATGCACAACCCTGATGACAAGCCAAGCAATTGTTTCATACTTTAGTCTTTTCAAACTCTTTCAACTTTCACGCAATATATGAGCGCGAGCCATGGATATAGCACTATGGGTGGAATAGAATATGATGATGGAGGTTGTGTGAGAAGAAAACAAGGAAGAAAGTCTCACATTGACGCGGCTAATCAATGGGCTATGGAGATGCCCATCAATTGATGTCAATGCAAGGAGTAGGGATTGCCATGCAACGGATGCACTAGAGCAATGAATATATGAAAGCTCAACAAAAGAAACTAAGTGGGTGTGCATCCAACTTGCTTGCTCACGAAGACCTAGGGCATTTGAGGAAGCCCATTGTTGGAATATACAAGCCAAGTTCTATAATGAAAAATTCCCATTAGTATATGAAGGTGACAACTTAAGAGACTCTCTATCATGAAGATCATGGTGATACTTTGAAGCACGTTTGTGGAAAAATGATAGTAACATTGCCCCTTCTCTCTTTTTCTCTCTCTTATTTTTGGGCCTTTCCTTTTTTTATGTCCTTTCTCTTTTGTTTTTTTCGAAGAACTTTCCTCACATGGGACAATGCTCTAATAATGAAAATCATCACACTTATATTTACTTTACAACTAAAGAATAACAACTCGATACTTAGAACAAAATATGACTCTATGTGAATGGCTCCGGTGGTGTACCTGGATATGCAATCACTAGTAGAAAAAGGGTCAAACGTGAAGCACATTAGTGCTGGTTTGAATTTGAGCCGGCACTAATGTGTGCATTAGTGCCGGTTCCAACGGCTAGCCGGCCGCTCTCATTAGTACCGGTTTGTGGCGAACCTTTAGCACCGGTTCGTGCCACGAACCGGTACTAAAGTGAGTGGTGGCAGGATGTTGTCAGTCCGGGGCCCCTCCAGCACCTTTAGTACCGGGTCGTATGATGAACCGGTACTAAAGGTCGTCCTACATAGACCCTTCGTCCACCCGAGCTCGCTCTGTTCTTCCCCTTTCCCCTCTCCCATCTGTTCTTTTCCCTCTTCCTCTCAAGCTCATCACACATTTTGCCCAAATTTTTTCTAGATTTGAAGGCCCCCATCCATTCAAATGATCACAAAGGTTAGCAACTAGGGATGTCAATGGGTCGGGTTTGGGGCGGGTGGAGCTGGTCCAAATCCAACCCATGACCCACCTTCCTACCCTCTACCCATCCACCAAATTATGCATGGGCAAAACTTGTGCCCATGTCCAAATCCACTGGATACCCACATACCCATGGAGCTCCATGGGCATAGAAAAGTCAGTATGAAGCCTTCCCAAAGAGCAAATTAACTCATCATCATTCACTCACAAATGACAACATAAGCTACATGCATAAGTAGGCAACAAGTAATACGATGAGTCCTTAAGTGTGACATACCAGAGGTTGATTCTTCAATATATAGCTCATGGAACAAGTTGCATATTTCCTGCCATCTCCCATTGATTAGCTCTTTCTACTATCACTGGCATATGGCCACACATGTCATATGGGTATCCATTGGATATCCATGGAGCACAAACTATAACCTTGCCCAACCCGGCTGTTCGTGGGTATCCATATCCATGGACCCATGGGAGAAAATGTGCTCCATACCCTTGCCCAACCGGGTCGGGTATCCATGGGTATCCAGATCCGTGGATAAAATTGCCAACCCTATTAGCAACTTTGTCCTTTCATCTCTCATTGCTAGATTAGCTCGTGCAATGCTTTATATAGTGATTGATTTTTGAGTTTAGTAATTTGGGAGGAATTATATATATGTGCTAGTATTTGATTTATATTCAATTTGAGGTCAAAAATAACACTTAGTTTGCATATGTAGGTGTGGTTTACTTAGTACCTTCTAAATCTCCGTCGTAACCACCATCGATCGCTCGCAACGTCCCGTCGCCGGCACCACCTTGTGGTGAGCCTCTTGTTCATGAAGTTTTATATAAAAAATTGATGTTTGTGTGATTTGGATATATAGTTACTCGTATAATTATCTTACCCATATGTTGTTTGTTATACATAGTGCCATGGTTTTGATATCCGTCCCCGTCGGCCCTCGTCCGAGTTATGATTCGGATGTGGTATATTCTCTTTTAAAACTATTCATTGCATTTCGTGTTTATGACAAATTATGCCCATCAAGTTGACATAGATATTTGTACGTAGGAGGTAGTTGAACCAGAAATTCCAACCGACCCTATTGTCGAGAGGTTAAATTTAGTTGAAAGAGAAAACGAGGATTTGAAGGAAAAATTGAAAAGAATTGAGGGGGAGAAGATGGAATTGGAGTTGCATGTTGCCGATGTCGTCGATGATCACAAGATTAAGATGGAGAACATGCGCTTGAAGATTAGAAAGATTAGAAAATATGCCATTCATAGTGAGGCTTGGTATCATTATGCTGTTGGATCAATTGTTACCTTAGTTGCGATCTTGATCGCATTTGTTGTTGCGTTTAAATTCTTTAGCTAGAGAGTTATTCGTTTGTTGCATTTAAGTGTTGTATGATCTTTATGTATGAACTTTATGTATTGTATTAATTTGGTGTTTTTGGTGCTGTGTATTGAGGATGAGCCGACAATGGATGTACGATGACCGATGCTCTACCGAGTTCATTAATGGCGTGCGTACTTTTCTACTTGCGGCTGAGGCAAACAAGCGGGCGGATGGTTTTATGCCTTGTCCATGTGCTGGCTGTAAGAATGGTCACAATTACTCTACGTCAAGAACCATTCACGTCCACCTGTTTGAGTCCGGTTTCATGCCCCACTATAATGTTTGGACCAAGCATGGAGAAAGAGGGTTATGATGGAAGACAATGAAGAAGAAGAGGACGGCGACAGCTATCCTGGCCATGGGTTCCCTGAATACGATGATAAAACAATGAGGGAAGAAGCTGAGCCGGTAATGCGGGAAGAAGCTGAGCCGGCAATGCAGGAAGAAGCTGAAGAAGAGGCATCGGATGAGCCTGTTGATGATCTAGGTCGGGCCATTGCCGATGCAAAGAGAAACTGCGCAAGTGATTTGGAGAAGAAGAAGTTGCAGTGCATGTTAGAGGACCACAAAAAAATGTTGTACCCGAATTGCGTAGGTGACAAGAAAAAGCTGGGCACCACACTGGAATTGCTGCAATGGAAGGCAGAGAATGGTGTATCTGACAAGGGATTTGGAAAGTTGCTGGTAATGATAAAGGATATGCTTCCAAAGGACAACGAATTGCCCGAGAGTACGTACGAAGCAAAGAAGGCTGTCTGCCCTCTAGGGTTAGAAGTGCAGAAGATACATGCATGCCCTAATGATTGCATCCTGTACCGCGATGAGTACGAGGATTTGAACACTTGCCCAGTATGCGGTGCATTGCGCTATAAGATCAGCCGCGATGACCCTGGTGATGTCGAGGGCAAGCGCCCCAGGAAGAAGATTCCTGCCAAGGTGATGTGGTATGCTCCTATAATACCACGGTTGAAATGTTTGTTCCAAAACAAAGAGCATGCCAAGGTGATGCGATGGCACAGAGAAGACCGTAAGAAAGACGGAAAGTTGAGAGTACCCGCTGATGGGTCGCAGTGGAGAAAAATCGAAAGAAAGTATGAGAAGGAGTTTGCAGATGACGCAAGGAACGTCTGGTTTGGTCTAAGCGCAGATGGCATTAATACTTTTGGGGAGCAGAGCAGCAACCATAGCACCTGGCCTGTGACTCTATGTTTTTATAAACTTCCTCCTTGGTTGTGCATGAAGCGAAAGTTCATTATGATGCCAGTGCTCATCCAAGGCCCTAAGCAACCCGGCAACGACATTGATGTGTACCTAAGGCCATTAGTTGAAGAACTCTTACAACTGTGGAATGGAACATGTGTACGTGCGTGGGATGAGCACTGGGGGAAGAATTTGACCTAAAGGCGTTGCTGTTCATGACCATCAATGATTGGCCTGCTCTCAGTAACCTTTCAGGACAGACGAACAAGGGATACCGCGCATGCACGCACTGTTTGGACGATACCGACAGTATATATTTGGCTAATTGTAAGAAGAATGTGTACCTAGGACATCGTTGATTTCTTCCGAGCAGGCATCCCGTAAGAAAGAAAGGCAAGCATTTCAAAGGTGAGGCGGATCACCAGATGAAGCCTCGCCACCGTACTGGTGCTGATGTACATGATATGGTCAAGGATTTGAAGGTGGTCTTTGGAAAGGGTCCTGGTGGACAACCTGTTCCGAATGATGCTGACGGACGCGCACCCATGTGGAAGAAGAAATCTATATTTTGGGACCTGCCCTATTGGAAAGACCTAGAGGTCCGCTCCGCAATCGACGTGATGCACGTGATGAAGAATCTTTGTGTGACCCTGCTTGACTTCTTGGGCGTGTATGGGAAGACAAAAGATACACCTGAGGCACGGGAGGAGCAGCAACGTATGCACGGAAAAGACGGCATACATCAGGGTCATGCAAGCTACGCTCTTACCAAAGAAGAGAAGGAAATATTCTTTGAATGCCTGCTCAGTATTAAGGTACCGTCTGGCTTCTCGTCGAATATAAAGGGAATAATAAACATGGCAGAGAAAAAGTTCCAGAACCTAAAGTCTCATGTCTGCCACGTGACTATGACGCAACTGCTTCCGGTTGCATTGAGGGGGCTTCTACCGGAAAACGTTCGATTAGCCATTGTGAAGCTATGTGCATTTCTCAATGCAATCTCTCAGAAGGTAATCGATCCAGAAATCATACTAAGGTTAGAGAATGATTTGGTGCAATGTCTTGTCAGTTTCTAGTTGGTGTTCCCACCATCCTTCTTCAACATCATGACGCACGTCCTAGTTCACCTATGTGAAGAGATTAACGTTTTGGGTCCTGTATTTCTACACAATATGTTCCCCTTTGAGAGGTTCATGGGAGTCTTAAAGAAATATGTTCATAACCGTGCTAGGACAGAAGGAAGCATCTCCAAGGGCCATGAAAATGAGGAGGTCATTGAGTTTTGTATTGACTTTATTCCTGACCTTAAGCCGATTGGTGTTCCTGAATCACGGCATAAGGGCAGACTGGATGGAAAAGGCACGCTAGGAGGGGAACAAATAATATGTATGGACGGACATTCTCTCACTGAAGCACACTACATAGTTCTACAGAATTCCGCCTTGGTGGCTCCGTATATGGATGAACACAAGAATTTGCTACGCTCCAAACACCCGAAGCGGTCTGATGACTGGATTACACGTGAACAAACGAGGAGTTTCACCAGCTGGTTGCAGACACGTACCATGCATGACGCCTCTATTGAAGATGACCTGTACTTGCTGTCCCAGTTACCATCTTCGAATATAATGACTTTCAAAGGGTACGAGATAAATGGTAATACATTTTACATGATGGCCCAAGATAAGAAGAGCACCAACCAAAACAGTGGTGTCCGCTTTGATGCAGAAACCAAGACGGGAAAGGAAACATATTATGGTTATATACAAGACATATGGGAACTTGACTATCGACGTGGTTTGAAGGTCCCTTTGTTTCGGTGCAAATGGGTCAATATGACACGAGGCGGGGTAACGGAAGACCCGCAGTACGGAATGACAATAGTGGATCTCAACAATCTTGCGTATGCAGACGAACCATTCGTCCTAGCCAATGATGTGGCACAGGTTTTCTATGTGAACGACATGTCTACCAAGCCGAGAAAAAGAAAAGATAAGGAAGCGAATGCATCGTACGATGAGCCAAAGCGGCACATAGTTCTTTCTGGGAAGAGAAACATCATGGGAGTGGATGAAAAGACAGACATGTCAGGAGATTATGAAAAGTTTGATGAAATTGCTCCATTCATAGTGAATATTGACCCGAGCATCCAGTTAAATGATGAAGATTTTCCATGGCTACGACACAAAGGGACACGCGCGAAGAAAAAGTTTCACACCCAAAGATCTGGGATGTGATCGGCTTCACTATCATCAATTTCTTCTGTGTTTCACACCCAGGAGGGAATCTCTGTAATAGTTAGGGTAGCTAGTTATGTGTTTTGGCATTTGAAACGCGAAGAAATTTTATGTGCAAGCCAATTCTTTCATGCATTTACTGATTTTTTCAGCTAAATGACCCTGAAATTGAAAAGCATTTCAAATGAACTCAGAAAAGGTTGAAAGTTGGCATGGTATCATAATTTCACCCACATAGCATGTGCAAAAAAGTAGAGAGGGTTACCGCAAAAACTGGATGCACTTCGTGTACAAAATGGACAATCTCTTTCGAAGTATCAGGGTTTCGGACGAAAACTCATCCATTACAAAGGCATTTCATTTTTTAAATAACCTAAGCATTACCAAATTGAATATAATGATAAAACACACTAATATTAAACATAAGAAAAAAGAATCACTGAAAAAAATCTATTTTCAAAGTTAAGTTATTCACAAACTAGTGATTCACACAATTTCAAATAATTCAAAATTTAAACTATTCAAATTTGTAAACTACTGGTACTAACCGAAAGTTTGTAATTTTTTGTACGTAAAGCAAAAATATTTACAAAAAAACTCTAAATACAGCAAAAACAACTCTAAAATAAATAAAACAAAAATAAATAAAGCAAAAAAAGTAAGAAAAAAAGCCCACCTACTGGGCCACAGCGGCCTGCATAAGACTAGAAACCCAAATTCTAGTTGGGCCAGGATGCAGGCCCGCTAGCCCAGTAGGCCCAACAGGGCATCACAGAAGAGGTAGGCCCAGAAGGCCTGCTTAAGAGAGGAGCTCGAGACAGCAGCGACGGCGGGGCTTATAAGCAGGTGCGAGTGCCCCTCGGCTAGCAAGGTGGGACTAAACTTTTGCGCCCCTCGCCTGGCAACGCACACCCTTTAGTACTGGGTCGTGGCTCCAACCGGTACTAAGGGGGGGGGGGGCTTTAGTACCGGTTGGTGCCACGACTCGGTACTAAAGGGGGTGCGGTTCCCGCCGCTTCGCCTGGCCAAAACAGACCTTTAGTACCGGTTGGTGGCTCCAACCGGTACTAAAGGTGGGTTCTATATAAGAAAACAGTTCAAAAAAAATTGTCAGTTTCTCATCTCTCCCTACTTCTTTCTTAGAAATGTTACACACACACATTGTTATAGAATTGTTAGCAATATTAGAAATGTTAGTTTTAGTTATAGAAATGTTAGTTATATAGAAATGTTAGTTATATAGAAATATTAGAAATGTTAGTTATATAGAAATGTTTTTTAGTTATAGAAATATTAGAAATGTTAATGTTAGTTATAGAAATATTAGAAATGTTAGTTTTAGTTATAAAATTTAGAATTTGCATATATGAAATCACAATCCATCATTTAAAAAATGTTACTTTACTTTTGCGGCATATAGTATTTGTTGTCGACGATGCCCGGCCCGCATCCTCGCCGTCGACCCGTTCACGACGACGTCCTGCTTCAGAGGACCCATGTCCGGGACTGGGCTCCGCCGGGCTGGCACTGGGAGGTGCTACCTTCAGGGGCGCGACGCTTGGTGAGGAACCCGGCCCCGGGTCCCGTCGTCGACCCTCATCTCCTTTGGTGGCGTTCGCGTGGGCCACTTTCGGTGCGGAGGGAGCCGGCCCCGCTGGAGGTGGTACGTCGCTGTGTCAGGGAGGAGGACGAGCACATCCATCGCAACATGGCTGCTATGGACATCAGGTTCTCCAATACCTGGCAGGTTCTTTTGGGAGATCACCCGAGCTATGATCCAGTGATGGTTCCTTCTCTTTGGGTGTCCACCGCCCGCACCTCAGGAACCGCGAGTGGCCTAGATTACTCTGTAGTATTCGATCTTTATTAGCTTGCTAGCTAGCTAGCTAGTGATGTATTCGATATTATATCTATTATTCGAGACGATGTATTCGATATTATATCTATTATTCAAGACGATGTATTCGAGATTATATCTATTATTCGAGACGACGTATTTGAGATTATATTCAATGATGCTTATTATGTACTATGATTGATTCAGTTTTTCCTTATTAATTGATTGCATCCATGCATTGTAATTTGAATATATTTCTTTTGGATTAGTTAAACAAAACCTATGGCGGACAATACCGGCAAAGAGGGAGAAGAGGCCCTGTTCAATATCATACGCAATCGTCGCGGGCTAGATGATGATCAGAATGAAGAAGATTATGACAGCTCCGAATATTTAAACAACACCGGGGAGGGTGATATGATATTCGATCGCGACGACCGAATTGATGAAGTCATGAACTATGAACATGATGAAGAAAATGTTGATCTTGAAACAAACAAAGACCGGCGAGGTATATATATTTATATAAGCAGGCATCTGGTGATCATCACATGTTTTAAATGACTTGAAGATATATTAACGAATCGATCTTCCTTCTTTCAGCCATCCAGATCGAGCAAATCTTCAGGCAACAGGAAACGAGGCCCGAACAAAAAGTTGAAGGAGGGCGTAAAGTACAATATCGAGGCCATCAAACCTAATGGCGAACCATTAGCACCTAAGAAGATTGCGGACAAGTTTATTCGTCAGTGCGGAGTTCTTGTGAAGGACCAACTCCCGATCTCCCTTCAAGAATGGAGAGAGCCAGCAAAGCCACGTCCAGGAGTTACTTTTGTCGATGACAGACAAAAACTTCTGCTTTGGGAAACGCTCATGGAACATTTCACCCTACCAGATCATTTCACAGATGCAGATGTGGAGAAAGTCAAGGACGCTGCTCTTAGGAAGATGGCGGTTGCATTCAAGAACCACAAGATTCGTGAATGGCCCAAGTACGTCAAGGGAGGAAGGAAGACTCTAGTATTCGAGGGAACACTAGAGAAGCAAAGTGCTCATTGGGACGATTTCATGAAATTCAAGGATTCAGAATTATCTAAGGAATGGTCAAGAATAAACAAGGCCAATGCCGCAAAAAAGGATAAGTTCCATAAGCTGGGGCCAGGTGGTTATGCGGTGGGAATGCCTAAGTGGGATAAGTCTGAGAAAGAGATGCTGGATGCAGGTGTCACTCCAGAAACATTGAGCTGGCCCCCAGGTGCAGGACTTGGTTCTATGTGCATGGGGGGGAGTTGGACCTGAAGACAGGCAAAGTTTCAAAGAAGGCATGTCTAGACGGAGCCGAAGATAAGATACTTGTTGCAATAGAAGAGGCTCGATCGGGGGTGTTCGAGCCCAACAGAGAGAACGACGAGCTTACGCGTGCCCTGGGAAATCCTGAACACCCGGGAAGAACACGAGGCATGGGCGCTATGCCGTGGTATGAGGGGTTTTCGGACTGGAACGCTGACTACAGAACCCGTGCGAGAAAGAAGATTGCGGAGGAGAAGAAGAGGAAGATGGAGGAGGAGCAGAGGAAGCTAGACTATGAACGCCTTCAAGGCCTAGAATTAGCACACGCGGACTGGGCAGTCAAATTCCAGCGGCAGCAGGAGCAGATCGACTCACTTAGCCAGCAAAGGGGGTCTCAGTAGCTAATGGATGATCCACCATTGGATAGCACCATCCCATCCATGCCGAGAAGCAGCGTGGGTTCCGCCCCGGGCGACGCATTGCTGGATAGCTACCCAGTGGATGACATCATGGAGAACACTAACTGCGAGCTACACTTCAAAATGAAGAACATATCCATGAAGGTGGTGGACACCCTTGCTTTTACAAATCCCCCCGAGGCAACCTTCCATTGCAACCCGATTCCAGTGGGCTATGCTCGTGTCTTGGTTGATGAGGTGGTGGACCAATATTCCGGGCTAGAGCTTGACATTCCTGGAGGTGACGATGAGCACACACTGGGAGAGGCCAACCATCGTATCATCCTATGGAGAAAGGATTGCATCATCTTTTGAAGGCCACCGACGCCGCGTCATCCGACTCCTCGTCGAAGTCCGCCATCGAGTCAGCAGACTCCCGCTCCTCCAAGTCCACCAATGCGTCAGGCCACTCCTCCTCCAAGTCCGGCACAGCTTCAGGCCACTCCTCCTCCTCCAAGTCCGGCAAAGCGTCAGGCCACTCCTCCTCCAAGTCCGGCACAGCTTCAGGCCACTCCTCCTCCTCCAACTCAGCCACATCAGCCGTCTTCGCCGCCTCAGCAATCACGGAAGAGAGCGGCCTCAGCTATGGTGCGTAGCGGTAAAAGTCGAGGTAGTATTGGAGGTACAGGCGGAGGCAAGCGATTTCAATATGGTCCAAGCCTCGCGCCTCTTCCGCAGAGGCCTTACGACAAGTCCGAGGAGGAAAACGTAGCCATATCGAAGGCCGAGGTGTAAGCCCATTTTGCACCGAAACCGCCATCGCCGCCAAGGGAGAACGTGCCTGTGGAAAAGATTGACCACTTCATTCATATGGCTAGAGCACCAGCTCCCAAGCCTGTTGACACAGACTATGAGCGCCACATCAAGAAGTTAAATCGAGCACGTCTACAGAAAGAGGCGAGCTCGAGCTCGAGCAAATCAACTAGCAAAAGGAGCGGTAAAACCGTTCCCCAGTAGGGAGAACAGGCGGCGCAATCAATCCCCCCGCTTGTTGTGCCAACAACACATGAGAGTAGGCGCGCCCAATATTATTGTGGGCAAACCGTTAACATTCCCGGGGTGGGCGATGTGGTAATAACCGAGGAGCATATTGCGCAGGCTGAAGCGATCGGGATCACTATTGGACAACTCCTCGATATCGAGCCCATGTCTCCGACTAGAGAGGAGGAAATAAAACGGAAATATGTCCGGGGCCAACCTTTGGTCGAGCCAGACGAGGTCAAGAACCTCCCAACGAGAATGTATGAATTGCATCGATGGTACATGGACATTACCAAGATTTCCAATCGAGAGTCCCTCATGGTGAATGTCAAGGAGGAGCATTACTACCATGAGAAAGCTCTGGCCGTTGAGTATTCAGAACTGTTTCAGCTATACAATCAAGACGCACTCAACAAATCTATCGTCAGTTGCTATTATCTATAAGTGATTTCTTTCTGTAATTTAACTCTCAAGCTAGCTGTAGTGATCATTTTGATCAACCATTACCTGTAATTATCCTCACTATATTCTTTTCTGTGGTATTATGCAGGATGAAGATTTATGAAATGAAAAAAGGTGGACACTATGGCATTGGGTTCGTTGACCCAAATACCATTAATGAATACACATGGAAATTAGATCCATATCACGAAAAAAGTGTAGAGGAAAGCATGCTAGAGTTCTTCAAGCGCCTCAAATACAATGAAGATATACTACTTCCTTACAACTTCGAGTGAGTCACACTGTCTTGTACTACAAATTCTGTTTTTGCCTACATATGCCCGCTTAATTAAGCCATGCAAACGTGTGTGCATGCAGATTTCACTGGATCTTGTTAATCATTAAAGTTGATGAAGGAACAGTTGAAGTACTAGACTCACTACTTAAGAAAGCAAGTGACTACACCATCGTGAAGGGGATAGTCAACAGGTAATTTCAATCATTATTAACTATATTATCTCGGCCTATTTAATTAGTTCGTCATTTCCTGATAACAACTATTTAATAACCCATTTATTCATTCTCTTTGTCGATGGGCAGGGCTTGGGCAAAGTTCATCAGAGCCACTCCAGGCCCATGGAACCAAAATCTGAAATGGTATCGACCCCAGGTAAGTAATTAAGTAGTACTAGCTAGCTGCCATCTCTTTAATTATCATGCTTGATTAATTATTAACTGATCAAATTCCATTCTCGTAAAGGCCCTGAAGCAGGCGCCGGGGAATAATCTGTGTGCATACTACGTTTGCGAGAACATTCGCATGATGGCGTCCGAAAGGAGCAAATCACAAAGACAGGAGTGGGTACGTTTGTCAAAACACTATTCACAATTTTTACACCATTATCGATATATAGTCACACACCTAATACACATGCATATTGATCTCCTTCTTAATAGTTCAAAGAGGTGCGGGAGAAGCTCCTAACAGAGGAGCGCATACAAGCAATTCAAGAGGAAATAGCGGGATTTTTTGCTCGACCAGGTCATAGATCCCAAAGGAGAATACTATTACCCGCCACCGCCCCCATGAACCACTTCCAATTGTTATCGTTCTCCGAAGGCACCAATTAGGCTAATGCCACTGGCTCCGAAGGCACCAATTAGGAGAAATTGTATATATGTATACATGTGTGTATATATGTGTGAATTAATTAATGGTGGTTGTGAGACATTCGATGATATATATATATATTATGATCGGTTCTACTAGAAATTCTATTTATATATATGCATAACGTGTACAATATGTAGTATCGTAAAATACCAGCAAACGAAAAAGAATTAAATGGTAAACACAAAATTAAATGAAAAAGAAATCATAAACCCAAAACCCCCAACCTTTTAATAATGGTTGGTGACACCAACCGGTACTAAAGGGCTCCCTGCCCCCGAAGCTGGCTCGTGCCACGTGGTTGCCCTTTAGCACCGGTTCGTGCTGAACCGGTACTAAAGGGGGGGCCTTTAGTGCCTACACTTTAGCGCCGGTTACGAAACCGACACTAAAGGGCATTACGAACCGGTGCTATTGCCCGGTTCTACACTAGTGAATGAATCAAGAGTGACATGTATGAAAGAATTATGAAGGTGGCTTTTCCACAAATACGATGTCAACTACATGATCATGCAAGGCAATATGACAATGATGGAGCGTGTCATAATAAATGGAAGGGTGGAAAGTTGCATGGCAATATATCTCGGAATGGCTATGAAAATGCCATAATAGGTATGTATGGTGGCTATTTTGAGGAAGATATAAGGAGGCTTATGTGTGATAGAGCGTATCATATCACGGGGTTTGGATGAACCGGCGAAGTTTGCACCAACTCTCGAGGTGAGAAAGGGCAATGCACGGTACCGAAGAGGCTAGCAATGATGGAAGGGTGAGACTGCGTATAATCCATGGACTCAACATTAGTCATAAAGAACTCATATACTTATTGCAAAAATCTACAAGTCATCAAAACCAAGCACTACGCGCATGCTCCTAGGGGGATAGATTGGTAGGAAAAGACCATCGCTCGTCCCCGACCGCCACTCATAAGGAAAGAAATCAAAGAACACCTCATGCTTCAAATTTGTCACACAATGTTTACCATACATGCATGCTACAGGACTTGCCAACTTCAACACAAGTATTTCTCAATTCCATAATTACTCAACTAGCACAACTTTAATATTACCACCTTTATATCTCAAAACAACTATCAATAATCAAACTTCTCATAACATTTACTGCACTCTATATGAAGGGTTTCATTATACGCATCCCGGATGTCTATCATATTAGGACTAATTTCATAACCAAAGAAAATTTCCATACTGTTCTAAAAGACTCTCAAAATAATATAAGTGAAGCATGAGAGATCAATAATTTCTATAAAATAAAACCACCACCGTGCTTTAAAAATATATAAGTGAAGCACTAGAGCAAAATTATCTAGCTCAAAAGATATAAGTGAAGCACATAGAGTATTCTAATAAATTCCGATTCATGTGTGTCTCTCCCAAAAGGTGTGTACAGCTTTGGGGAATTGTTCTTCGGTATGTGACTCCTCCAATGGTCCAATTAGTTTTTGTTCTAGTGCTTTATTTATTGCAATTTTTTGCTGCTTAGGTGACCCTGTTCTTGAGCTTGCATGTCAAATTTATGTGGTCAAAACTAGTTTTAATGCATGATATAGCCTCTAGGCATTTGTAGGAGTAGTTGCTATCAATCTTGTTAAGTTTGGTTCACTTTTATTTTGAGTCACTAAAAATTTCACAAATTTTTCAGAGGAAGATAAATGTTTAGGAAAATGTACCAAGGTGGTTCCTCAAGGAAGCAAGGACCAAGGCTCGCGATACATGAGCAGGACGATGAACCATCGAGGGAAGCTCAAGTGCGGCCTTGTGAATGGCCGTCAAAGGAGTTCATGGTTCAGGCAGGCATCAAGGATGAATTTGACGCGTATATGCGTAATGCTGATCTTGACGACTTCGTGTCAGATAAGTGCTGGCAATACCGCTATTTAACCGATTCCTTTGTGAGAAGGTTTAAATTTACATCCTCGCGCAATTCTCACACTATTTTATTTGATATTTATGATAAATCATGTACCATGGGCGTAGAAGATTTTAATATTTCTTGTAAACTCCCGCAGTGGGGCAATGTTAGTGAACCTCGCCGTCGGTGTCAAAACCGGCGGATCCCGGGTAGGGGGTCCCGAACTGTGCGTCTAGGCCGGATGGTAACAGGAGGCAGGGGACACGATGTTTTACCCAGGTTCAGGCCCTCTTGATGGAGGTAAAACCCTACGTCCTGCTTGATTGATATTGATGGTAAGGGTAGTACAAGAGTAGATCTACCACGAGATCAGAGAGGCTAAACCCTAGAAGCTAGCCTATGGTATGATTGTATGTTATGGCTGTTGTCCTACAGACTAAAACCCTTCGGTTTATATAGACATCAGAGAGGGTTAGGGTTACACAAGGTCGGTTACAAAGGAGGAGATATCCATATTCGTATTGCCTAGCTTGCCTTCCACGCCAAGTAGAGTCCCATCCGGACACGAGACGAAGTCTTCAATCTTGTATCTTCATAGTCCAATAGTCCGGCCAATGGATATAGTCCGGCTGTCCGGAGACCCCCTAATCCAGGACTCCCTCAGTAGCCCCCGTACCAGGCTTCAATGACGATGAGTCCGGCGCGCAGTATTGTCTTCGGCATTGCAAGGCGGGTTCCTCTCCAAATTTTGTGTACCTGTTGAAATAGTGTCCGGTTTCTTGTGAATGTTGCACTCCTTGGCTTCCACGCCCAATAATGGCCACTTTCTACGTGTCGAGCGAACGTGAGGGGCCAGGGTGTTTTCATGTTTACCCCCCTAGCTGTGTGAATGAGCCACCTATTTAAAAAGACGAGGATTCAGATCCAAATCACACCATCCTCCCTTGGCGAGCCTTCATCGGAGCGCACCTGATAGAGATCCATTCCATCATGGCCTGTCGACGCAGCTCCTCCTCTCGCTCCCATAGCTCCAAGCCTGGAGATTTGGAGAGATGTTCCGTCCCGCACAGCAAATTAGTGATGCTTCAGACCAAGGGATTTCTTCCCCCAGCGTTCCTGGTCCCGGTTCGAGCCGGGCTTGCCACCTATAATGGCGGAGAGCAAGAGGAGAGCTTTCCCAATCCCTCCAAGGGAGAGTGGGTATGCCTTGTCCCTTATTTGGTAAGAGGGCTCAGATTCCCAATTCATCCGTTTCTCCGGGGGCTCCTGGAGTTCTACGGCCTTTAGTTGCACAACCTTACGCCTGCCTCCATGCTGCATATCGCGGGATTCGTAGCCCTTTGCGAGTTGTTTTTGGGCTGTGAGGCTCATTTCGCTCTGTGGAAGAAGCTGTTCTGCCTTGTGCCCCGTTCTTAGAAGGGGTCAATATATCAAGTGGGCGGAGCCGAAGTGTGGCATATTGCCGGGACCGGATACCTGTTCGGGACCCTAAAGAAGACGTCCGAAGACTAGCCTTCAGAATGGTTTTATATAGAAGACGTCCCCCTCCCGGATCCTATTCGGATCGACCTTCCTGAGTTCGACAACGCCCCTTTGAAGAAGCGCCGTAGCTGGCGTCCACAGAGCTCCCTGGAGGAAGATGACAGGGACATTCTTTACCTGATTAGCCGGATAAGTTTTTTAGCTAGATCCGGATTGACCATGATCGAGGTCATGGCCATATGCATCATGCGGGGGGTGCAGCCGCTTCAGTATAGAGGCCACCCCATGTGGGATTTCAACGGGGAGGATGACGCCACCCGCTACGGCCGTAAAGGGCCGGGATCGGTTGCTGATCTAATAAAGATCTTATCCACTTTGTACAAGGGAGAAGAGGAGGAATTCCTTCGTGTCAACCCGCAGGGCGGATTTTCTATGTACAATCCTCCAAGCTGGGTAAGCGGAGACTTTTTCTCGCCCATCCGTTTCATATTTCCGCAGTTAAGTACTCAGTCTAGCGATTTCTACGCAGGAACTGCGCCAGGATGTAAGGGAGATAGACAACGCCCCTCCACAACCCGAGAACCCTGGACGGTCCCTTGACCCAGCCTCCCAAGAGGATCCGGACATATCTGTGGAGCTGATCGATGGGGTGTTTTACCAATTGAGCAATGATAATGCTTTGGTGGCCATTACGGCCGATTACCCTGGGCTAGATCCAGCCTCACAGGTGACTGAGACCGAAGTCCCAACACTTCAAAAAGGGATCCGTCCTTGCGTGTTTTTGATCGCCGTATAATAGCCGTGTTTTGCAGGGGAGGTCCTCGAGGAAGAAGGCCGAGCCTGCGGCGACTGGCCAATAAGGGGCCGCGAGGCCAGGCAGGCTAAAAAGACCCGCAGTCCGGATTGAGACACCGGCGCAGCGGTACAGCGCGCCGTCTTTATTGCAAGACATTATTCTCAGAGGCATATTAATGCCCACGCCTTCTTTTCAGAAAAAGAGCGCTCACCGGACTATACCCGGAGAGGCTACCAATCGCGCCTCCACAAGCCAGGCTCCAAGGCCGGATTCGGAGGCGGGAACGAATACGAGGCGTGTCGGAGTAATTGGACACGGATACCCCGAAGACGACGAGACAAGAATTCAAGACATCGGGGCTAGCAAAGCCCCTCAGTCCAACTACCTGGCCGGCGGCTGACTGCTAGCTGCTGACTGCTCCACTAGGCCGACTGCTGGCTGCCGACTCCTCCACCAGGCCGACTACTGGCTGCCGACTCCTCCGCTAGGCCGACTGCCCGAAATCAACTGCAGCCTGACGAGACACCGACGGGACGACCATACCACGATGTCATCTACAGTGTACCATGTCCCCTGGGTACTGATTTATAAAGTACCCCAGGGGACAAATATGATATGCACCATGCCACTAGCCATGCCTACATAGCTTGGCTTGTAAGCTACCCAAGGTAGCTTACAACCAAAGCCACTACCACCCATGCCAACTCCTATATATATAGGCACACATCCGTCCATCGGGGAATGGACACACTCACGCACACACACAAGCTAGCTAGGAATCCATCCATCCACTCCTATGGGCAAGCATGCCCAAGAACACCCATTCGGCCAAGAGCAACGGCCACCATGCCACATGCATATACGAGGCCAGATGCCTATGGCACTGACCTCAGATACAGCTCCAGGAGCACTCTGTACCAGATATACCACATATACTCGGACATGCAAGAGTAGGGGTGTTATCTCTCCGAAGAGCCCCGAACCTGGGCAAACTAGCGCGTGATACTCGCATACCCGTCCCTGGATATTCCGGCAGCAGTCTTGCCCTCACACGAAGCCACCTTGTGGCATATGTCGTCTTGCACCCCCATGAGAATACCATGACATTTGGCGCCCACCGTGGGGCGGTACTATGCTACCGCGCTGCTACTGGTTTCGCAGTCCGGGCGGGACCATCTTCGTCATCTCTGCCGCGACGTCGCCATCGTCTCTCCGGTAGCCCTCGAGGGCTCGACATCGACACGCCCTCGGAGCGGCCGCGAGGGGCGGCGCGTCCTCGCCGTCGGCCTTGCCATCTTCATCATCACCGCGATGTCGCCACCTCTCCGGCACCGGTCGAGGGCTCGACATCAGCACACCCTCGGCGCGTCCGTGAGGGGCGGTGCGTCTTCGTCATCACCACCGCAACGCCGGCTGTCCGTTTGCACGCGCCGCACATGGGGCCTTGCTTTGGTCGGCCATGTCCGTCCACGCGCCGCTCGCGTCTGCTCCCCTCCGCGTTGTGCCTTGCTCTGGCCGAAGCACACATTTTCCACTCCATACCATCTACAAGCTAGCTAGATGCTAGTCAACAATGGTCAAACCATTGGCCCTACACTACACAGATAGTTTCCAGATATTCCCCATACACCGCCATGGCCGTGACTACCTCAGCGTCACCGCCCAAACTGCTGCCTACCTGTTCGCCTCGCCATGGCTGCTACCTCTGTCTGCAGCTCGCGCCATCACCAGCAGCGGTGCTGAGGCCCGCGCAGGAGTCCCGTTGCGCGTCCTTGCTTCCGCTCGCCTCACCCGAGTCCGCGCCCGCACCTGGCTACGGCTTCCTGCGCGCCCGCGCGTGTGTAGCGCCGCGCCTGGCTCCCGCGGCCCGCGCGTCCGCGTGGCCCCTGCGGCTCTCGTCTGCGGCCGCGCCCTCTGACACATGCGTCCGCCTGCTCTCCCTCATCCTTGCGCGCTCCGTCTGCGTTGCCTGCTCTGTTGGGTCGCTGGCCGCCCCTCGGCCGCGCTCGGTACCGATACCCCTGGTCGGCCGCCTTCTCCTCCGTGTGCTGCTCTCCTCCTGCGGGCGAGGCCCCGTCCGCGCCCGGCCGCCTTCCGCCGCACCTGTCGGCTCGCTGCTGGCTGGCCCACTCCGATGCCCTGACAGGCTCCTCCTCTAGCCGGCTTCGCCTGCCCGCCCGCTAGCGCGTCCGCGCCCTCGTCGCCCCTCGCGTCGCGCCTCCCTCATGGTCGGCCGCTGCCGCGTCCTCATCTGCCTCCGGCTAGTGCTTCCAGCTCGCCGCGTCGGTCACCGGCTCCGTTCTCGCACGCCGGCCTCTGTCGCGCTAGAGTCCAACTGCTGCCGGGCTGGCGCTGTCCCGTGCCCGGGCAGGTCCGGCCTCTTCCGCTCTGACTCGCCGCAGCGGGCTCCGCGCCCGGTCACCTCCTGCGCGCCAGCGCCCCTGGGCGGCTCCGCCTCTGCCCCAGCCAGCGCCCCGCCCCGCGACCGGCTGTGCCGCGCCGCCTCGCGGCCGGCTCCGCCTTGCTCCGCTGGCTGGCGTCCGCCCCGTCGCTCCTCCCCGCGACTGGATGCCCCATGCCTGCCTGCTGGTTGCCGGCTGCGCCGCCTCCCGTCGTCAGGCTTGCTGTACCAGCCCGCACTCGCCAGACGCCTCCCACTCCAACCGACCACTCCAACCGACTGCTCGAGATAAGCAAAGAAAAAGAAGAATCGGGCTGCTAGAAAAAGTCAAGGGTCCGGCTGGCAGGTTGTCTAAAAAACAGAAAGAAAGAAGAAGCCGACTGCCTGTTGGCCGGCTGGAAAAGGCGTGTCCGGCTGCTCACACTGACCAAGTCAACAACCGGCTACCGGCTGCTGGGAGAAAAGAAAGAGAAAATGTTGGATGGAGAAAAGTCAGTCCGAGTGCCCAAGCAGGTAGAGCAAAGAAGGGCCCGGCTCCCCGCGTGGAGTCAGACAAAAAAAAGTGAGAGAGATGTGCGTTCGACAGCACGCAACCGGCTGGAATATGCGTCCGACTGCCAGATGTGCGTCCGACCGCTGACTGCCTGGCCGGCTGTAAAGAGCCCGACTGCTATGCCGGAGTCCGCCTGCCCGACCGGCTAACGAGAAAAAAAGAAGAAAAGAAAATATGTCTGTCTGTCCGTCCGCCTGCTTCGCCACTCGGACGGTTAGTCGTGACCCGCGCTGCCGGCTGTGTCAGGCCGGCTGGACTGCCTCCTGCTCCGACGATGCATCGAGCGGGTGCGCTGATGCGCCCCCGCGAAGAAGAAGACAAAGTAGTTGCCGGGAGATCCAGCCCGACTGCTCAGCAGTCGGCCCAGATCTTGGGGGCTACACCCAGCGGGCGCGCTGACGTGCCCCCGTGAAGAAGAAGACAAAGTAGTTGCCGGGAGATCCAGCCCGACTGCTCAGCAGTCGGCCCATATCTCGGGGGCTACACCCAGTGGGTGCGCTGACGTGCCCCCGCGAAGAAGAAGACAAAGTAGTTGCCGGGAGATCCGGCCCGACTGCTCAGCAGTCGGCCCAGATCTCGGGGGCTACACCCAGCGGGTGCGCTGACGCGCCCCTACAAAGAAGAAGACGGAATAGTCGCCGGGAGATCCGGCCCGACTGCTCAGCAGTCGGCCCGAATCTCGGAGGCTACACCCAGTGGGTGCGCTGGCGCGCCCCCACGGAAGATTGCAAATAAGAGAAGAGTTTTGTCCGGCTCCGAGCAGCCGGCAGAGGACAAGAAGAAAAAAAGGGTGCTGCAAGACGCCTCGCCACCTGGCCGGTCGAGCCTGACCGGCCGAGACTCCCCTTCGAGCACCCGGAGGCTCGAAGGCTGCACCCAGCGGGTGCGCCGGCTGTTTTCAGCAAACTCCGCCTCGGCTACACGAAAACCAATGTGAGCTCCTCACCCGCATATTTTTGCACCACGCAAGCACGGACAACCCCGAGCGATGCTCGGGGGCTGTCTCCGCATTTTATTACAGTAGCATCACTGTTCGCCCCGGCGCCAGCCAGTGTTGGCTCGGGGGCTGGCCGCTTGGCCGGAGACGTTAGTCCCCGCAGACGGCTTAGTACCGTGCATGGTACCAAAGGCCCACTCTTAGTCACAGATTGCAGAACGGCTGTCCGACTAGCAAGAGTGAACGGTGGAGGCCACCCATGCGAAAAATGTCCGGGAAGAAAAACGCTTCGGGCGACCCGACCATTTCCTTTACAAGTATATGCTCGGTTAAATCCACTCCCAGAGTCTGAGTACTGTACACTCCACTTTGTGGCCCACTCTCAGCCACAGACCGCAGAGCGGTTGTCCGGCGAGCGAGAGCACAAGCCAAAAGGCGGAGGGAACACAAAAAAGATTGAAGGGGGCTCAAACGAAACCGAGTCTTTACCCTCCGCATAAAACTTGCAATGCCAAAAGCAAACCTGTGATATATCTGCGTGGACTAACTTTGTCTTTTTCATGAACACTCGCCAAAAAACCTCCGCCCAACTTTGCCAAGTTGTCCGGAGGCTTGGGGGCTACTATCGGAGTAATTGGACACGGATACCCCGAAGACGGCGAGACAAGAATTCAAGACATCGGGGCTAGCAAAGCCCCTCAGTCCAACTACCTGGCCGGCGGCTGACTGCTGGCTGCTGATTGCTCCACCAGACCGACTGCTGGCTGCCGACTGCTGGCTGCCGACTCCTCCACCAGGCCGACTGCTGGCTGCCGACTACTCCACCAGGCCGACTGCTGGCTGCCGACTCCACTAGGCCGACTGCTGGCTTCCGACTCCTCCGCCAGGCTGACTGCCCGAAATCAACTGCAGCCTGACAAGACACCGACGGGACGACCATACTGCGACGTCATCTACAGTGTACCGTGTTCCCTGGGTACTGATTTATAAAGTACCCCAGGGGACAAGCATGATATGCACCATGCCACTAGCCATGCCTACATAGCTTGGCTTGTAAGCTACCCAAGGTAGCTTACAACCAAAGCCACTACCACCCATGCCAACTCCTATATATATAGGCACACATCCGTCCATCGGGGAATGGACACACTCACGCACACACAAAAGCTAGCTAGCTAGCAAGAGAGCTAGCTAGCAATCCATCCATCCACTCCTACGGGCAAGCATGCCCAAGCACACCCATTCGGCCAAGAGCAACAGCCACCATGCCACATGCATATATGAGGCCAGATGCCTATGGCACTGACCTCAGATACAGCTCCAGGAGCACTCTGTACCAGACATATACTCAGACATGCAGGAGTAGGGGTGTTATCTCTCCGGAGAGCCCCGAACCTGGGTAAACTAGTGCGTGATACTCGCATACCCGTCCCTGGATATTCTGGCAGCAGTCTTGCCCTCACACGAAGCTACCTTGTGGCATATGTCGTCTTGCACCCCCCCATGAGAATACCACAACAAGGCGTGCGCCGGGTGCTCCTCCAATAGAGGATGCGGATAAACTGTCCGCCACCCATTCCAAGGTGGAAAGTGCCATGAACCACAGGCGTCACCGGACTGTTCTTCGTGACGCTTGTTTCTCCCAAGAGGCATTGGATGCCTTCAACTCAGGAGACGCCCACCTCCGTGCCGCTCAAAATGGTCTAGCCAAAGCCACGTAATAGTATGTAAAAGACATACGGGTGAGAAAATTTGGTGATTATATATATCAGTAGCCCCTGAGACTTGAAACACTTAGGATAACTGATTTAAGGATCATTTTCTATGCAGGTTCTTACAGAAAAGAATACTCAACTGTCCTAGGAGCTGGAAGAGTGCAAAGCCCAACTTCAGGCTGCACTGGCCGCAGCAGGGGAGCCCAAAGAGACCCCCTCTGGTAACATATCCTTCAAATGATAAGTATCATATAGAATGCGGCGTGTATGCAGATCTGACGATAAAATTGCAGATGACACTGGAGTAAATCCGGATAAGCAACAGCTCCAACGCCAGCTGAAGGCTGGTGAGAACGTGCTTACGAGGGTGAGGCAGGAGAAAAATGATCTCCAAGATGCCAACACCAAGATGGGCGTGGAACTACAAGATGTTCATGCCCAACTGTCGGACTATGTTAAGGAAAATCGGCGGCTTCGACGCGGCATATTTAGTAAGTGCTTGAACGAACATTGAAAAAGAGTTCGGCGAGGAAGCTGGCTGATAGAGTTATATCTGTAGGTATGCTAACAGGTCGTCCTGCCGAGGAAATGCCCAGTTCAACGGGTGACCTTCTTCCCGAGCTCTCACAGCTGCAGGAACGAGCTCGGCAGGTGATGCAAGGCGTCGCCCAGGCCTTGTGGCCATCCGTCTCCACACCCTAAGGCCTTGGAGAGCTTGCAGAAAAGCTAAAGGGAGCGCGGCGGCGCTTCCGATTATGGAAGATATCGGCCTACCGTTAGGGTGCCAGGGAAGCCTGGGCAATGGTGAAGACACGGTACACGAAGGCTGACCCGAACCACATGGCCGAAGTCGGACCTATGGGGCCCGATGGGAAGGAGATCCCTGTGAGCTTAGTGTACGGCCAAGTAGAATTGGCCGCAAAGTATTCCCAACAGGACTATAGACTAGACAGCCTATTGGATGGTATTGAAGAGGAATTCAACCATTCAAATTGACTATGCAATATTAAAGTGACATGTATAATGCCTTCTAGCCGGATTGTAGATTGTTTGTCGTGGCGGACCTTTTCGCTTCAACCTCGGGACCCGACAGTCCGGAGTGTATCCGAATACCCTCTCGGTTATGTAAGAACCGGGGCATGCGTGGAGACCAGACGTAGGGGTCATTAGTTCTTTATCAGACAAGTGCCCAACTAGTTATGTTATATTACATGGGTAGTAAGAAACATCTTCCAGGGAGAATAGTTCCGTTAAGGGTTCCCTTCCCTGGGTAAGCATGCCCTAAAGTGCATGTCCGAACTGCGACAAAAAGCGCAGAAAAAGCATCTAGGGGTAGATATGAATAATAAATAAAAGTCATCTTTTGTTCATCGACCGAATATTCCCTTAAGAACGCTAGCTTTCGGCTTCACCTAGTCTGAGGTAGACGTCCGGCTGACCCGGCGGTAACAATCGCAGAGGTGCTCCCCTTATGCCCTACCCGAATTAACGGGTACGTAGGGCATAAATACAAGAGCCAGGCAACCCAGCTTGGCCAAAACATAAGTCATATCGATGCATATAATGGTGAAAAAAGGTACATGCGGAAGTATAACACATGTGTCGGGCGTGAGGCCCAGGTAAATAACTTAAGCTTCTGTGAAAGAAGCCCCCAGGTATGAAGAGTGCGGCTAGCACATCTGTGATGTATGAGTGAGGCACAAGGTGACCCTTGAAGGCCTAGAGAAATAAAAGAAAGAATGGGAAACAAGACAGATGATGCATATGAAGAAAATGGACAAAGGGAGGGGACTAACATAAAGTCCGGTGCTAGGCGTAGAATCTTCGGAGCCTGGCTGCGTTCCATGGGTTCGGCTCGAGTCGAGTAGTCGATGCATCCCACAGTTGGTACGCTCCACCAGTCAGAACTTGGTCGATAATGAAGGGACCTTCCCATTTGGGCTCGAGCTTGTTCTTTTTCTTGTCCGGCAACCGTAGAACTAGTTTGCCAACGTTATAAGTTTTGGCCCGTACTTCTCTGCTTTGGTATTTGCAAGCCTGTTGCTAGTAAAATGCGGAATGGGCTTTGGCTACATCACGCTCTTCCTCCATGGTGTCCAGACTGTCCTGCCGATCGAGCTCGGCTTCTCTTTCTTCGTACATGCGCACTCGAGGTGAGTCATGAATTATGTCATAGGGCAGGACTGCCTCTGCGCCGTACACCATAAAAAACGGTGTATATCCGGTACTACGATTCGGCGTGGTCCATAGTCCCCAGAGTACGGAGTCGAGCTCCTCTACCCAGTGCGTGTCAGACTCCGTTAAGGAGTGCACTAATCTGGGTTTAATGCCGCTCATTATAAGACTATTTGCTTGTTCGACTTGACCGTTGGTTTGTGGGTGATAGACTGAAGCATAATCGAGCTTGATGACCATTTTGATGCACCGGAGTTTTACCTCGTTGGCCGTGAAGTTCGTGCCGTTATCGGTGATGCTGCTGTGGGGGACTCCGTAACGGTGTACAACCCCGGATATGAAATCTATCACTGGTCCGGATTCGGCTGTTTTAACCGGTTTAGCCTCTATCCATTTGGTGAATTTATCCACCATGACCAATAAGTATTTTTTCTTGTGGGTTCCCCCTTTAAGGGGTCCAACCATGTCAAGCCCCCAGACCGCGAAGGGCCATGTAATGGGGATTGTTTGGAGGGCGGTGGGTGGTATGTGGCTTTGATTTGCAAAGAGTTGGCAACCAGCGCAACTTTGGACCATGTCCTGTGCATCTGCCCGAGCCGTTGGCCAATAGAATCCTGTATGGAAGGCCTTGCTTACAAGAGCCCGGGCTGCGGCATGATGACCGCCGAGTCCGGCGTGAATTTCTGCCAAAAGGATCCTCCCTTCCTCTTCGGAGATGCACCTTTGAAGGACTCCGATAGCACTTTTTTGTACAATTCTCCCTCATGGACCCTGTAGGCCTTGGATCGCTGCACTATGCAGCGTGGCTCATTTTGGTCCTCTGGAAGTTCCTGTCTAGTTAGGTAGGCCAGGAATGGTTCTGTCCACGGGGCAATAATGACCATTATTTCGTGGGCTGATTGTGTTATTCCGGTGGTGGAGCCTCCGATTGTGTCAGAGAGTTCGGTATCGGGTATTTTGGCCGGGTCCAGACTGTTGTTACCGGTGTCCCCTTCCCATGCTACAGATGGCTTGAAAAGCCTTTCCAGAAATATGTTGGGAGGGACCGCGTCGCGTTTTGCGCCGATGCGGGCGAGGATATCCGCCGCCTGATTGTTTTCCCGAGGCACATGGTGAAATTCGAGCCCCTCGAACCGAGAAGACATTTTTAGGACGGCATTGCGATAAGCTTCCATTTTCGGATCCTTGGCATCAAAGTCTCCATTTATTTGGGATATCGCGAGGTTCGAATCCCCGCGCACCTCGAGGCGTTGAATGCCCATGGATACTGCCATCCGGAGACCATGTAGGAGGGCCTCATATTCGGCAGCGTTGTTGGAGTCCATATACATTATCTGTAGTACGTATTGAATGGTGTCTCCTGTTGGGGACGTCCAAACGACGCCAGCCCCCAGACCAGCCAACATTTTGGAGCCGTCAAAGTGCATGATCCAGTTTGAATATGTGCCGTACTCTTTAGGGAGTTCGGCTTCCGTCCATTCAGCGACGAAGTCAGCCAAAACTTTCGTACTATGGACGCCAAGTCGGCAAAGCGTGTGATTTCGTGGCGACTTATGGCGTTGAGGATTCCCTTGTCCGTTCAATTATTGCAGAAGAATGAAATTGCGTCTTCCTCGCGGCAGTCCTTTATCCTGTTCATGACCAGGAGGAATCTGGCCCAGTAATGGTGTACTGTTTCTTCGGGCTCTTGCCTAATTTGGGATAGATCGCGTATGTTTGGCTGGGTGAGTGGAATTGAATCCGAATCCACACCCAATCTGAGACTCAGGGGCCAAGGAGTTTCCGAACTCAGAAATTTGGATTCTTGGATGTTTTCCGATGAATCTAGCCCGCTGCCTGATTCTAGGTTCAGGCCTTGAGTGACGTCCCCCCCTCCGCGGATATCCGGCTTGGAGAGATCGGGAATCCGGACATAGCTAGTCCTTCAGATAGATGAAGGGTTGCCGCATTGTTCCTCCACCACTGCAACGTGATGGGTGACCTGGGGAGAGTTGATCTCTCTCAGATCGGGTTTAGGCCCAATCTGATCGTAGTCTGTAGCGACTCCCAGGGCGGCGATGTGATCCAAGAGCTCGTTCAGGGAAGAGAGCTCCATTGGATCAAACTGCTCGGCGAGTTCCGAGTTGGCGTGAAGATTGCTTTCGATGACCCGAGAAGTCATCATCGACGCAGCGGCCGAACAGGCGGTCATAAGAAAACCACCTAGCCGGAGAGTTTGGCCGATAGCCAAAGCTCCCTCAGCAACAGTGCCGTCTTTAAAGACGGGATGAGACATCCTTCCTGGTGGCGACGGCACAGCGGGGCTCTCAATGAAAGCACCAATGTCGGTGTCAAAACCGGCGGATCTCGGGTAGGGGGTCCCGAACTGTGCGTCTAGGCCGGATGGTAACAGGAGGCAGGGGACACAATGTTTTACCCAGGTTCGGGCCCTCTTGATGGAGGTAAAACCCTATGTCCTGCTTGATTGATATTGATGATATGGGTAGTACAAGAGTAGATCTACCACGAGATCGGAGAGGCTAAACCCTAGAAGCTAGCCTATGGTATGATTGTATGTTATGGCTGTTGTCCTACGGACTAAAACCCTTCGGTTTATATAGACACCGGAGAGGGTTAGGGTTACACAAGGTTGGTTACAAAGGAGGAGATATCCATATTCATATTGCCTAGCTTGCCTTCCACGCCAAGTAGAGTCCCATCTGGACACGAGACGAAGTTTTTAATCTTGTATCTTCATAGTCCAATAGTCCGGCCAATGGATATAGTCCGGCTGTCCGGAGACCCCCTAATCTAGGACTCCCTCACTTGCAAACCTGAATATAAAGACTTTCTTGCTAGTATTACTGTGGGGGAATCTAGAGAAATCACACAAGCTACCATAGGAAGCATTCATTTCCCTTCCATACATTATTTTGCTCTCTTCATTGGTAGATGCATTAACGGTAAAGATGAGGCTTGTCACATGTGTGTTCCAGATCTTAGTGTCCTCAAGAGTGCGGTATTAGGTGATAAACAATATAACTTGGGGGCTATTGTTGCACGTAGGTTGCATCACAACAGTATAAGTAGAGATTTGTTTGATGGAATTTATGCAACTCATGTAGCTAACTATCTTGATATACCCATACATGGAAATGATATAGAATTACCTCCTGCTTACCTAGATTATAATGCCATCACTACTAGGGAAAACCCTAGCAGTAGCGCTGCTTTTGTGCTCACTAGTAGCGTGGGTAGGCGCGCTACTAATAAGGCGCTACAGCTATTGCTTAGCAGTAACGCGTGCCCGCACGCGCTACTGCTAGGACAAATAGCTGCAGCGTTTGTTCACTCCCACACTACTGCTAATGTAACTACTGGCAGCGTGTTTTCTCTCCATCGCTACTAGTATTCTTTTTTATTTTTTTTATTTTTAGTTTATTTATGCGCCATCGTACAAATGTTGGTACAATACCAGTTATGAGGTTTACATCATTATGTCCATAACAGTGTGTCAAATGAAGGTGGATTAGGTTCAAGTGGAGGCAATATGTGGTGCATGTCAAAAGTATACTACTAATCCAAACTTGATCTAGTTTGGACTAGTAGTACTTTCGATGTGCACCACATGTTGCCTCCACTTGAATCTAATCCGCCAGCACAAGCTATTTAATCATCATCATAGTCATTACCACCAACAATATTTATTTAATCACCACTAACACTAGCTAATAATAATCATCATAGTCATTACCACCAACACTAGCTATTTTATCATCATAGTAATAGTGTAGCACATCATCATCCTCAGACTCATTTCTAGCTAGCTATTACTCCTGCTGCTCTCTCTTAGGTAAAATAACATAAAACATGTGTAGCTCTCCTCCTTGATCAAGTTGGAGCATGCAGATGAACCTGTCTCCTAATCGTGGGTAGCGCATCTGTTTGCTGCCCCCTAGTACTTCTCTGTGCTTCTCCATCACACATTTGGTCCAGTCTTGCACTATTAAGCATCCGTCGCTAATCTTGAATGCACTAAAGTAATCTGTAGGATATCTTGTCCGTAAGCTAATAATACTCATGGTACCTTTAGTCTCGATCCCATAAGGCACAACCTTCATCGGGAGTCCCTGTTGAAGAACATCGTATGGTAACATACTTAGCAATGAAGTTTAGCTTCAAAAATAATGTATGGAAAAGATGCACTGAGGACAAATAGTAAAAATCTTACCATCCTTCCTAAAAAGATGTGACCATAGTTCATTACGAACACTATTGGTCGCACATTTTCAGTACTAACATTTCTAAGTGCAGGAAGAAAATTTGTCTTGACAGTATCAAGATCCTCAAGCCATGAAACATAATGACTTAACTCCTCGCAGTTTAGTTCAGCCCCGGGACAGTAGTAGGGTCATGTCTACCAAGCGCTGGACATGTTTGCTTGCACCGAAATAAGCTGACAATACAAATTAGTTGTCAACTATTTTTGAATAAACAATATCAAAGACATAAATATGGTTGAGAAACATACATAATGGTATAACTAGAGGCGTCTGCACATTGACCCAGATGTCGGTATTACCTTCAATATCATCTTCCGGACGAATATCAAAGGTGATAACCATATCAGGCTCAAATGCATAAGTCTTGCATAGTGCTCGCCATGTTTTGCATCCAAAATAGGTGTAGTCATCTGAATTGTATAATTTTGCATGGAAAATATAACCATGCTCGGTCTTCAAGTAAACTTTCTTTTCCTCCATAGTATGATTGAAACCTATCTTATCCAATACAAAAACTCTTGCATGGCAGGGGATACGCTAGTAGAATAGTAAAAAAAGACTTGTCATGCTTCATGTCATGCTTAAATTATAACTTTGAAGAAAATGTCATGCTTAATTACGAAAAAGACTTGTCGTTGTGACTTACTGTATCCACTTCGAAGTTCTCGTCCAGCTTGATGCTGAAGCACCTATCATCATCTAGGAAGATTCCGTCGCACAGGCCGCGCTCGTCTTCGCAGTATTTGCAAATACCGAAATCCTTTTCGTCGTCAGACATTTCCTATGTTCATAATTAAAATATTAATTGAAAATCGATCGAAGAAAACTACCAGGATACTCAACACACAAATCTGGGGCACTCGATATTTCCTACATATTCTGGCACAAGTCATGCCAAAATTCACGAAAAAATCCGGCATGACCTTTGCTAAAATAGGACATATCGAGCGCCTGAAATTTGCCGGAACGGAAATGAATCAACACTCCGGCAAAACATAGGACACTCGGAGGTGTAACCTGCAAACATGACCGGCCACTTGGGCAAGCACATATCCTATTTGAGCAACACAAGATATACATTTAAAAATATCTTATAGGACTCAAATTAGCATGCATCCAATAAGCAAAAGTAAATCATCTCATGCGTCCGTACATCGTCGAATATTATCACTAATACATCCCGAATAGTGTCATACATGTAACATCACTAATACAACTAAAACCCTAGCACATGACGGGTATCGGCGCGGGCGGTGGACACCCACAGAGAAGGAACCATCACGGGATCATAACTCCAGTGAGATCCCTGGAGAACCTGCCAGGTATTGGAGAACATGTGCTCCAACGCAAACAAATAGCGACGGACGTGCACGTCCTCCTCACTGACACGGTGACGCACCACCTCCGCGGGGTCCTCGAGCCTCTGGACCGTCACTGGCCCACGCGACCGCCACCAAAGAAGGTTCGGGTCAACGACAGGCTGGCTCCTCACCAACTTGCGCCCCCCGGTAGGTAGCGCATCCCAGTATCACCCCGGCGGAGCCCAGTCCCGGACATGGCCCATCTGGACAAGCTGGTGTCGTCCTCCGCCGACTCGACGATGAGGATGCGGGATAGGCATCGTCCACGTCGATGATGGAAAAATTGCTTTAACTAAAAAAATAGCAACAAGTTCTTACTAACTAGTTCTATTAATTCAACTAGTTCTTATTAAAAATAAACTTACTATAAATAAAAATAAACTAGTACCTAATTAGTACCTAGTTCTTACTAACTAATTAGTACCTATGAACTACTTCCCTAATTACCATCTAATTTGATGAAGCTAGGGGTGGAAAGTGGTAGCGGATATTCCAATTATCCAACTATAAAGTGAAATAAGTGGTCAAATTTTACTCGTTTTATGATTCCTCTTAGAAATTTGATTCGTTTCCACCCTTACATGAACCCTAACTCATTTGAGCCGCATCTACATCCGATTCGTTTCCACCCTTACATGAACCCTAACTAATTTGATGCAACTAAAATATAAAGAAACCCTAGGCAGAGGTAGGGGAGAGGGAGGAGCAGGCGTGCTCACCTCGGGTGCCTGCGATGAGGGAGGGGCAGGCGGCGTCGAGGTCGGGGTCGGGGCTCGGGCGCGCGGCGGATGGCGGCATCGAGGTTGGGGTCGGGGGCGGCGTCCGGGGCGGCGTTGAGGTCGGGGGCGGCATAGAGGGTGTGCGGAGAGCGCGCGGCGGCCGACGGGCGACAGCGGCACCGAGAGTGGAGAGCTGGATTTTGGGGAAGTGGCCGTGGGGAAGGACGAACCCCGTGGTTAAGTCAGACGTAGCAGTAGTGCGTTCCAGAAAGCGCGCTACTGCTACGTTAGCTACATCATGTTCTGGGATACACGCCACTGCTACTCCTTTCTCCTTTCCCCCTTTTCATTTAGTTTTCTTCACATTTTATTTTTTTCCTTTCACCTTATTCTATTTCTTTCATTTCCAATTACCTTTCTATTTGCTTTCCATTTAATTTTATATCCTTTAGCAGTAGTGAGTTTAGATTAAAATGCGTTGCTACAAAGAAAGTAGCGGTAGCGCAGTTCGATATAGGTCGCTACTACTATGTGTAGCCTATCGGCTAAGCCGTGGGAATTTTCGTAGTAACGTGTTTAGAACAAGACGCGCTACTGCTAAAACTTTATCTGCAGCGCGGTTTGCACAGACGCGCTACTGCTACTTAGCACCAGCGTGCTTTTTTTGACCCGCACTACTGCTAAAGTTCTGTGTATAAGGTTTTCCCTAGTAGTGCATGGTTCTCCATTAGTTTGTTGAGAGGAATGAACAATTTCTCCAGTACCGACTAATCTTTGACAGACGGCGCACCATCCATATCGCCCTCCCTACTCCTACTTTCTTTGACTTTCAGGAAAAAAGGAGATATGTTATAACTAGGGAGGAAGCAAACGAATATGAGAGGAGGACGGAGGCATCTCGCCTCCAAGCTGCAGCTCGTCAGGCAGTAGCTGCTACATCTCAGTACGACCCCAGTTACAACTTTGGATATCCACCAGGCCAGCCGTGGCTATAGACGAACTTAGGCCAAAAGACTAAGCTTGGGGGAGTACGTATTTCTCACCGACATTACATTCATATTCACACACTCATTCCAGTTGTCGATGCTCATACTTTTCTATTGTACTATCCATGCTAGTTTATTTCCTTTTCCAATTTTCTTCTTGTGTGTTTGAAAAACCTTAAGAAAAACCAAAAACATTAGTTGTAGCTTTTAGCTAGTTTAGTTTCCATGCCTGTAGTAGTAATAATTAAAAGAAAACCCAAAAAGATTTCTCATTCTTCTTTTGCTTGTTGGGAGCTTTCCCGTGTAAATAATTTTATTTCCTTTCTTTTCTTTTGGGGTCGAGAGGACAAGACCATAATGAAAATGTTGAGTGGCTCTCATATGCATTATTGTTGATCTAACCAAGAGCCCATATTACTTTGTCTTCTCCCTTGTATTAAATGCGTGCAAATTCCAGCTTAGTCCAATGCACGTGCACTATTATTATTATCTACACCGTTCGGTCGTGCAAGTGAAAGGCAATAATGACGATATATGATGGACTGATTGAGATGAGAGAAGCTGGTATGAACTCAACCTATCTTGTTTTTGCAAATATGATTAGTTCATCGTTCCTGATTCAGCCTATTATGAATGAAACATGTTTGCAATGACAATTAGAGATTATAGTTGCTCATGCCATGCTTAATTAGCTAGGAGTTTATAATGATTTACCTTACGTGCCAACATGCTATTAAAATGGTTGTGATGTGGTATCATAGGGTGGTATCCTCCTTTGAACAATTCGAGTGGCTCGACTTGCCACATGTTCATGCATGTAGTTGAAACAAAATCAACATAGCCTCCACGATATTTATGTTCATGGTGAATTATATCCTACTCATGCTTGCACTCAATGTTGATTAATTTTAATGCATGTTCATGACTGTTGTCACTCTCTAGCTGGTCGCTTCCTATTCTCTTTCTAGCCTTCACTTGTACTAAGCGGGAATACTGCTGGTGCATCCACTTCCATAAACCCCAAGAATTATTCCATATGAGTCCACCATACCTTCCTATACGCGGTATCTACCTGCCGTCCCAACTAAATTTGTATGTGCCAAACTCTAAACCTTCAAATGAAATTCTATTTTGTATGTTAGAATAGCTCATGTATCAACTAGGGCTGTCTATATCTTCCATGCTAGGTGAATTATTCTCACGAGGAGTGGACTCCGCTCCTCATTCACGAGAAAATGGCTGGTAATCGGGATGCCCAGTCCCATGCTTAAATTAAAATAATTGCAAACAAAACTCCCCCAGAATTGTTGTTAGTTGGAGGCACCCGTTGTTTCAGACAAGCCATGGATTGATGTTTGTTGGTGGTGGGGGAGTATAAACTTTACCATTCTGTTTGGGAACAACCTATAATGTGTGTAGCATGAAAGATATCGAGATCTCTCGGTTGTTATGTTGACAATGAAAGTATAACACTCAAAATATTATTTATCTCCATTTCAAAAATCGACCTCTGACACCTCTACAAACCCTTGCTTCCCTCTGCGAAGGGCCTATCTATTTACTTTTATGTTGAGTCATCATCCTCTTATTAAAAAGCACCAGTTGGAGAGCACCACTGTCATGTGCATGCAGTACTATTAGTTTACATTGAGTATGACTGTGACTGGATCTCTTTTACCATGAATTACAATGACTAGTCAGTCCTTGGAGCTCAGAGGTGCTCTGCATTTATATTTTGCGGTCTTAGAAAGGGCTAGCGAGATACCATCTTGTTATATCATATTATGATTGTTTTGAGAAAGTGTTGTAATCCGAGATTTACTATTATTGTTCGCTAGTTGATTATGCCATTGATATGAGTAAATATCTTATATTTACTAATTGGAGGCACCAACCGAGGCTCCAAATTAATCCTCAAAACTAAGCACTCTGTCCATCGGATATCTGTATTAACAATTAATAGCCGTCAGATGAGGTATTTTAGAGAGTCCTCGCCAGTTGTCCCACGAGCACCCTTGAGATATATATTAGAGAGTCCTCACAAGTCACGAGTCGCCCAACTTGCACCCTTTTAGCCTCACGTGATGCTTCCTTCAAGAAAAAAAAATACAGTTTCACGGGATGTATCTCCCTAAAAAAACCTCTGGCGGACTAATTCCCCCCTGGATCGTTCACATCCGAGGAACCCAGGTATCATCCACCCTCGGCTAGGGATTCTCCTCCTCCTCCGGGTGCCTATGTTCCTTCTTCCTGTCCCTTCATATGCAATCTTTGATCCATGCTGTCCCAAACACGCAGCAATGAATCTTGCCTCAGGAGACCTTTTCAATCTATGCTTTCATGTTCAGATCAAACAACAAATCGTGGTGGATGATACGGTGGAGAAGGTCGTACGTACATCGAAGGAAGTTTGTTTCACATCATCTAGCCTCCACTGTTGGTGAAGCTGCAAAGTCCAGGAAGCTGCAGGGTCAAGGAACTATGGTGACAGATTGAATGCACGTAAGGAACAAGGCTGAGGCACACTTCTTTTTTGAATTTTTATGTTCTCAATCCTTCGATTGCAGACTTGGTCTCTAATAAGCAAGTAAATCCTATGATTTTTATTTTTGGGATTTTGGAGATGTGCATCCTTTGGTTTCAGACCTGTTTATAGACGTGTTACTAGGATGGATAATATTTGTAGGTGATGTGCCATCGAATTAGGTGATTCAATTCACCAAATATTGGAACGTACTTGGGTACAAACGCACCTCCTCCAATTTTGTCGGAAAGTGGATAAGTCGTTTTGGAGCATTACATGGCTTCTAGTCAACTTCTCTTTTATTCTTACAGAAAAATCTACATGTTTATTTTCATATGGATCTGTACTTTCAACTATGATCACCCAACAGTCCACTACGATTTGATATCTTAGAAGCACAGACAGTCTGTTCTCATGGATACCTTTTGTACAACTGTTGGTAAATCTGGAGCATATTTGCATTCAAGAGGACAAGAATGTCTCAACCTAGCAGTATTTGTTGGAAGCAACATGGTAGATTGGAAAATTATGCGCAAGTTAACCTCTTGGTAAAGACTAGCAGTGAATTGTTGTGCACCTCCTCGACACTCTTCAATTCTAGACCCATTCAGTAGAGAAAATTAGTAGTCATGTAATTTAAATTATCTTCTTTGGATAATTTTGGCTCACGTATTTTTGCTATAATTTCGTTCTCTAATTATTGTTGTTACGACTTTTGTAGTGCAACACAAAAAGGCAGCAATGCATATGTTGTTGGCAATCACGAACAAGTGTCATAGTCAATAATTGATCCGCTACTTAATTGTTTCTTTTATCTTTTCCATATTATATATATACACATCTATGTTTTTTAGGGTTGAACCAGTAGAACAGGCCAATGTGTTCTCTTATTTCTCGCAGATGTTTAGTTACATCATCAAGTTTCAAGTACACACACATCTCACCAGGAAAGTTGCCGATCCATGTAGATTAGTATTTGATGAGTTACTAGGAACCTTTTAGGCTATTTTTACATCTTCAGATATACTCTCATATGGGCCATATATGGACATGAATTAACAGAAAATCCGTATCCAGTCCTTTCGTATAAGTGTGAAAAAATTACAGCTAATTTGTTATTATGAAAAAGAATAGTAATCAGCTAGCTGAATCGAATAACATTCCAGATTTTGATAATAAATCAGCATGATGATTTAATTAAATCATTTGTGGATGTTGACATGGGAAGGAGGCCCCTGTTGGTTTACCAAGATAGAAAATGTTGTTTTATTCAGCAACAATCGAAACATCTATGATGTTTGAGACGTGTGGACTTTGTCGTTCATTTTCCTTTCTCTTATACTACATATTTTACCCCTAAAGGTTGGTTCTGACACTACGTATGACCCTCATGGGCACATAAAGTTATCCTCTCCAGCATATCACCCGGTGGAACTTTGATGGGGAACCTTCAGATTCATAAACAGCTAATCTTTCTGCCTCCCATTTATATACATATAAATTATGGACAATCACAGGATTTTCATCGTGTGCATGAGCGTATCCCCCCGCCACATAAATGTTTCCCTTATCCTGCATACATTCTCACATATTAGATGATAATTCATTTAGATGATCGCCACATATATAGATGTACAAATCTATATTCTGCAGAGCTTACATCTGTGTTGAGACAAAAATGTTTCTACAGCTGTTAGTCCAAGTATAATTTAGTCACTGGAGCACCTATTGAATATATGTTCGTTTGGCAGCTACCAAAGTAATTCTTTTCTTATGAAACAAATTACTTACATATATTCTGATTCTTCCCATAGTTGTTTCTTATGGAACAACCAATGGCGGAGGCAATATATTTTACCACTTACAGAGTGACCTTGATTTTTTTAATACATATATACATTCAGGATCTATTTTACATGTTTATTCCAAACTGTGTTGGGATGCTTAATAGCTTTTCCTATATATGAACAAATTGCAAGAGATACTTAACACAATTTCAGACCTGTAAACGACAGTTTTTATACCTTATCAATCTCACAGATTTACCATCTATGTAGAGGTATCTATCAGTTCCTTTTTCTTCCAAGACAGATATATATGTGAGTTCTTTGTACTTCATATGATGTAATATATATAAGTATTATGATTATGTTTAGTTCAATATATGTACCCTTTGCTAGAGGCAGTGAGAACTGAAAAGTGTCGTAGAGAAAATTGTCTGGTTAAACCAATAGGTAATGATGTAGTCGTAGTTGGCCGACAATGGTTCATTGTTTGTTAATTAACTTTAATCTACTATTTTCCATAGTTTGGACTGCCTGACCAATCCATATAAAGAAGAAGTTTGTAATTATACAATAACTTTATAATTGCTTTCTCCTTTCTACATAATTGTTTTGATTGGAAATGTGTGCGCTTCAAGTTTAGATGGAAATTTATCAGTGTGGGCCAGTCAATGGACACAACAACGACACTACGAAATCACCAACAAGAATGCAAATGTGTAGAGTATGATCATAATCCTCAATTTGAGAAGCCAATGCAATGGAGACTGCTAAACACGTTCTTCCTTTCCTCATGTTTGTTGGCTTGCCCATTCTAATATGTCCAACTTAGATGAAGCTTCATTATACACTTGGCATTTGATTCACATCACACTTTTACTTCTGGTGCAAGACCGTCTCAGCTGATGACGATGGTAAAGCCCATGTGCCTCAAATAACCCATGTCTAATGCGGAGGAATCCACAATATTAAGGCCTCGCACGAACGGGATAAGTTGGAAATAGGAAGAAAAACATGGTTGTCAACACAGAAGCACATAATTATTAGCTTTTGATGGTCCACATGACAAAATTAGTGATATATTGACATAAAGGGAGGGAGGCAACCCGTCGTTGTTGCAATGTTTACTTCCCAATTTAATAGCGATCGTGGTTCACATATTTTGGTTATAATTTAATCAAATTTATATATTTTTGGTGGGCACCCATGCTATTGTATTTTTAGTTTGTTTACTGATCATATTGATGCAAGAAATTGTGGTATTTAAGAATAAAGGAAGAATACAAAAGAAAAATTCGTTGATCAAACTCCGACCAAAGTACTATCTTGCGAATTCTCTTAGTGGCTTCCTGTGTTTTAAGAATTCTCAAAAAATAAAACCTAGCCCGTGCAGCGGCATGGGTTGATGACTAGTGAGACCTAAGTGTTATTGTGAATATGGTTAGTTCATAAACTTTGCTGAAAACATGAATGTTGGCTTTACATATTTACAACAAGAAGAACAAACAGAGTTTGTACAAGTTTTTCTTTATCCCTTTCAGTTTGTCAACTGAACTGCTTGAGGACAAGCAAAGGTTTAAGCTTGGGGGAGTTGATACGTCTCCATCGTGTCTACTTTTCCAAACAATTTTGCCCTTGTTTTGGACACTAACTTGCATGATTTGAATGGAACTAACCCGGACTGATGCTGTTTTCAGCAGAATTGCCATGGTGTTATTTTTGTGCAGAAATAGAAGTTATCTGAATGACATGAAACTTCACGAAGAGTATTTTTGGAATTTATAAAAAATACTAGGGAAAGAATCAACACCAGGGGGCCCACACCCTGTCCACGAGGGTGGGGGGCGCGCCCCCCTGTCTCGTGGGCCCTCTGAGGCTCCACCGACCTCAACTCTAACTCTATATATTCACGTTCCGGAAGAAAAAAAATAAGAGAGAAGGATTCATCACATTTCACGATACGGAGCCACCGGCAAGCCCTAATCTCTCTTGGGAGGGCTTATTTGGAGTCCGTTCGGGGCTCCAGAGAGGGGGAATCCGCCGCCATCGTCATCATCAACCTTCCTCCATCACCAATTTCATGATGCTCATCGCCGTGCGTGAGTAATTCCATCGTAGGCTTGCTGGACGGTGACGAGTTGGATGAGATTTATCATGTAGTCGAGTTAGTTTTGTTAGGGTTTGATCCCTAGTATCCATTATGTTCTGAGATTGATGTGCTATGACTTTGCTATGCTTAATGCTTGTCACTAGGGCCTGAGTGCCATGATTTCAGATCTGAACCTATTATGTTTTCATGAATATATGTGAGTTCTTGATCCTATCTTGCAAGTCAATAGTCACCTACCATGTGTTATGATACGGTAACCCCGAAGTGACAATAATCTGGACCACTCCCGGTGATGACCATAGTTTGAGGAGTTCATGTATTCACTAAGTGTTAATGCTTTGGTCCGGTTCTCTATTAAAAGGAGGCCTTAATATCCCTTAGTTTCCAATAGGACCCCGCTGCCACGGGAGGGTAGGACAAAAGATGTCATGCAAGTTCTTTTCCATAAGCACATATGACTATATTCGGAATACATGCCTACATTACATTGATGAACTGGGGCTAGTTCTGTGTCAACCTATGTTATAACTGTTGCATGAGGAATCACATCCGACATAATTATATATCACTGATCCATTGCCTACGAGCTTTTCACATATTGATCTTTGCTTAGTTACTTTACCGTTACCACTGTTACAATCACTACAAAACCAATACTATTACTTTTGCCACCGTTATCGTTACTTCCATATTACTTTTCTACTAAATACTTTGCTACAGATATTAAATCTTTCAGGTGCGGTTGAATTGACAACTCAACTGTTAATACTTGAGAATATTCTTTGGCTCCCTTTGTGTCAAATCAATAAATTTGGGTTGAATACTCTACCCTCGAAAACTATTGCGATCCCCTATACTTGTGGGTTATCACGCGGTGCGTACGAGGATTTGAACGCATGCCCGGTATGCGGTGCATTGCGGTATAAGATCGAACGAGATGACCTTGGTGATGTTGACGGTGAGCCCCCAGGAAGAGGGTTCCTACCAAGGTGATGTGGTATGCTCCTATAATACCACAGTTGAAATGTCTGATCAGAAACGAAGAGCATGCCAAGTTGATGCGATGGCATAGAGAGGACCATAAGAAAGACGGGAAGTTGAGAGCACCCGCTGACGGGTCGCAGTGGAGAAAAATCAAGAGAAAGTACTGGGCAGAGTTTGCAGGTGACCCAAGGAATGTATGGTTTGGTTTAAGCGTGGATGGCATTAATCCTTTCGGGGAACAGAGCAGCAATCACAGCACCTGGCCCATGACTCTATGTATGTATAACCTTCCTCCTTGGATGTGCATGAAGCAAAAGTTCATTATGATGCCAATTCTCGTCCAAGGCCCTAAGCAACCCGGCAACGACATTGATGTGTACCTAAGGCCATTAGTTGAAGAACTTTTACAGTTGTGGAATGGAAATGGTGTATATGTGTGGGATGAGCACAAACATGAGGAATTTAACCTGCATGCGTTGCTGTTTGTAACCATCAACGATTGGCCCGCTTTCAGTAACCTTTCAGGACAGACAGACAAGGGATACCACGCATGCGTGCATTGTTTAGTTGACACCGAAAGTACATACCTGGACAAATGCAGGATGAATGTGTACCTGGGCCATCGTCGATTTCTTCCGACCAACCATCAATGTTGAAAGAAAGGCAAGCATTTCAAAGGCGAGGCAGATCACCAGAAGAAGCCCTCCATGCGTACCGGTGATCACGTACTTGCTATGGTCAGTGATTTACACGTAATATTTGGAAAGGGTCCCGACGGACTATCTTTCCGAATGACGCCGAGGGACGTGCACCCATGTGGAAGAAGAAATCTATATTTTGGGACCTACCCTACTGGAAAGACCTAGGGGTCCGCTCTTCAATCGACGTGATGCACATGACGAAGAACCTTTGCGTGAACCTGCTAGGCTTCTTGGGCGTGTATGGGAAGACAAAAGATACACCAGAGGCACGGGAGGACCTGCAACGTTTGCACGGAAAAGACGGCCTGCCTCCAAAGCAGTATGAAGGTCCTGCCAGCTACGCTCTTACCAAAGAAGAGAAGGAAATCTTCTTTGAATGCCTGCTCAGTATGAAGGTCCCGTCTAGCTTCTCGTCGAATATAAAGGGAATAATAAATATGACGCAACTACTTTTGGTTGCATTGAGGGGGCTTCTACTGGAAAACGTCCGATTAGCCATTGTGAAGCTATGTTCATTCCTCAATGCAATCTCTCAGAAGGTGATCGACCCAGAAATCATACCAAGGCTAATGAGTGATATGGTGCAATGTCTTGTCAGTTTCGATATGGTGTTCCCACCATCCTTCTTCAATATCATGACACACGTCCTGGTTCATCTAGTCGACGAGATTGTCGTTCTGGGCCCCGTATTTCTACACAATATGTTCCCCTTTGAGAGGTTCATGGGAGTCCTAAAGAAAATGTTCGTAACCGCGCTAGGCCAGAAGGAAGCATCTGCATGGGCCATCAAACAAAGGATGTCATTGGGTTTTGTGTTGACTTCATTCCTGGCCTTAAGAAGATTGGTCTCCCTAAATCACGGTATGAGGGGAGACTGACTGGAAAAGGCACGCTAGGAGGGGACTCAATAATATGCAGGGACGGGCATTCTTGGTCTCAAGCACACTACATAGTTCTACAAAACTCTACCTTGGTGACCCCGTATGTCGATGAACATAAGAACAGTCTGCGCTCCAAACACCTGGAGTAGAGTGACAACTGGATTACATGTGAACACATCAGGACTTTCGGCAATTGGTTGGAAACACATCTCAGAGGTGACAACACTGTTTCTAATGAGCTGTACTAGTTGTCCAGGGGACCATCTTCGACTATATTGACTAAATTACAAAGGATACGAGATAAATGGGAATACATTTTACATGATCGCCCAAGATCAAAAGAGCACCAACGAAAACAACGGTGTCTGCTTTGATGCAACAACCAATAGGGGAAAGGACACATATTATGGTTACATAGTGGACATATGGGAACTTGACTATGGACATGATTTTAAGGTCCCTTTGTTTAAGTGCAAATGGGGCAATCTGTCAGGAGGCGGGGTACAGGTAGACCCACAGTACGGAATGACAGCAGTGGATCTGAACAATCCACTGGTAGAAAAAGGGCCTATAGTCCCGGTTCGTAAGGGCCTTTAGTCCCGGTTCTGGAACCGGGACTAAAGTGTCGGTACTAATGCCCTGACCCTTTAGTCCCGGTTCAATCCAGAACCGGGACTAAAGGCCCTCCACGTGGCCGGTCCACCTTTAGTCCCGGTTGGTGCCAACCGGGACTAAAGGAAATTTCCTGATTTTTTTTTGAAATTTTTTTTGGAATTTTTTTTGGAATTTGTTTTATTTTCAAATTTCTGAATTATTTTAACCTCTAATCTCTAATCACCCCTCATCACTGCTCAATTTAATCTCTAATCACCCCTCATCATTCCAAATCATCTCACTTCCCGAACGGTCACCCATCCTCTCACTACTCCAGCCTGAGCACGCTTAACTTCCGGGTTCTATTCTCCCTTGTTTCCAAGTCTGCACTTGTTGTTTTCCTGACAATAGTAAGATGTCAATCCTATTAACCCTCAGGAATTTAGCTTGAGCATGAAGTCACATATTTCACTGTTTGAGTTTAAAACTATTGTTCTAAAAAACAATAATTTTTAGTAACACTAATATTTTTGAATAAGTAGTTTGACCATTGTTTGACCACAGTTTGACCATAGTTTGACCAGATTTGACCAAAATTCAAAAAAGGTGAAATAATTATTTAATAACACTAATATTCTTGAATAATTATTTAGTAACACTAATACTTCTTGAATAAGTAGTTTGACCATAGTTTGGCCAGATTTACTGAAAATTTAAAAAAACTGAAATTTGAGCATAACTTTTTTTCCTTTTGGAATTTGAGGATTCTAGAAATTTGCAAACAAGCCGTAGGCGGTCTCCATCGGATGTAACTTTTCGAGTAGATGATTTTTCATATAAAAAACTTTTTCATCCGAGTTCGTATGCAAAAGTTATGCCCATTTTACAAATTCCAGAGAGATTTTGTAAATAAAGTCGAAATTCATATTTGTAAATTTTCCCAACAACTAGACCACATATCACATGTGAAACTTATTTTCTTTTATTTTTTTGACATTTCCAACATTTTCTTTTATTTTTTTTAAAACTGAAAAGGCGATCCACGGGGGGGGGGGGATAGTTTGAAAATGGGACCTTTAGTACCGGTTCGTGGCACGAACCGGGACTAAAGGTCTCATCCCCATTAGTTCCGGTTCGTGCCTCAAACCGGGACTAAAGGTCTAATCTTTAGTCCCGGTTTGCGGCACGAACCGGGACCAATGGTTGTGGGCCAGGAGCGAGGCCCATTGGTCCCGGTTCATCCCACCAACCGGGACCAAAAGGTCTATACGAACCGGGACTAATGCCTTAGCCGCATGAACCGGGACCAATGCTCGCATTAGTCCCGGTTCTACACTGAACCGGGACTAATGGGCTGAGCCGGCCTGGACCATAGCCCTGTTTTCTACTAGTGATCTTGGGTACACAGACGAATCATTCATCCTAGCCAATGATGTGGCGCAGGTTTTCTATGTGAAGGACATGTCTACCAAACCGAGAAAAAGAAAAGATAAGGAAGCGAACACATCATACGATGAGCCAAAGCGCCACATAGTTCTTTCAGGAAAAAGAGACATCGTGGGAGTGGAGGGCAAGATAGACATGTCCGAAGATTATGAAAAGTTTCATGAAATTCCTCCCTTCAAAGTCAAGGCTGACCCAAGCACCCTGTTAAGCTATGAAGAATATCCATGGTTATGGTGCAATAAGCAAAGGACACAAGCGAAGAAAAAGTGAAGAATTTCTCTGCACAACTATTATGATGATGCCTTTGATCTAGAATATCACTACACTTACAAGTGAAGAAATGAAATGCCTTTTGTAACAGACGAGTTTCTGTATGAAACCCTGATACTTCGAAAGAGATTGTCCGTTTTGTACACGAAGTGCATCCAGTTTTTTCTGTAACCCTCTCAACTCTTTAGCACATGCTATGTGGGTGAAATGATGATACACTACAAAAAAATACACTTCCGTGATGATACGTGTTTGTCACAGTAGGTCGCTTTTTTTGTCATGCATGTACATCCATGAAAATTTATGACAGAATCAAGATAGTCATACCTTTGCTATCGTAGAAGTGTTCCATGACATTACCAAAATTATCGTCACGGAAGTGTGCACTTCCATGACGATAAATCGCATGTCACAGAAGTGCTTTCGTCAAGGGTGACCGACATGTGGCATCCACCGTAACGGAACGCCGTTAAGCTATCGGGTCGGGTTTTGGATCCGATAACCCGTTAACAGCCCCGACCAATGGGGATTTTCCACGTGTAAAATCATCATTGGCTAGAGGAAACACGTGTCGGCTCATCGTCGGGACATATGTCATCCACTCACTGGATAGAAGGCGCCTATGATACGTCGACACGTGGCATGGCCCAATAAGTTTAAATGTGCCGGCCCAACTAAAGGCCCACAAGATTTTGCGGAGCATAATGGGCCGGCCCAGCTAAAGGCCCACGAGATTTTGCGAACCATAATGGGCTGGCCTAGCTAAAGGCCCACAAGATTTTGCGGGCCATAATGGGCGGGCCCAGGTAAAGGCCCACAAGATTTTTGTGTGCCATAATGGGCCGGCCCAGGTAAAGGCCCACAAGATTCTTGCGGGTCATAATGGGCCGGCCCAGCTAAAGGCCCACGAGATTTCACCGACATTAATGGGCCGGCCCAGCTGTAGGCCTAGAAGATTTTGAGGACCCTACTAGGCCGGCCCATTAACTGGCTGCCATGTTTTGGGCCAAATGCCAGCCCATATTTGATCCGGTCCATTAATGGCCTGCCATGCTCCGGGCCTAATAGTGGCCCATATGAGATCTGTCCCGTTAAAAGCCTACCACGTTCTTGGCCAAATTACGGCCCAGATCAGGTCCGGCCCTTTAAGAGGCTTTGGGCTCAATTATGGCCCATATCAGATTCGGCCCCTCAACTGGACACTATGCTTTTGGGTCCACTTGCTAAAGGCCCACTTAGTAATTCGGCTTGATATTAGTTTTGGCTTGTTAAGGGCCTGTTTAACATTTCGGCCCTATATTAATTTCGTCCTGTTAAAAGCCCATCATATAGTTGGTCCTAACTACGACCCGGTTTGCATCCGGCCTGCTCACAGCCAATATCTGATTGGGCCAAATAAGGACCCAGACAATTTTGGCCTGTTAAAAGCCCGTGATTTGATTCGCACAATCATGGGCCAGGGTTCATTTCGGGCTACTACGTAACTAGTAGGAATTAAGAACAAACCTACTCTATACAATAAAGAAATTACGACATAGTAACTAAGAATAAACCTACACTACACAATAAAGGATTTAAGGTATATTACATCCACTGGGCATCGAAGTTCGCCACCAGTGATCATAAAGCGCAACGAAGAAGCAGATTACAAAAACTGGGCACCATTGCAGCGTAACAAAATAATACTAAACCGAGACCACTTCCAAGACAATTCAAGAAAGGTTAGCCTTGTGGGGGAACTGCTGCGCAAGCTGCTGAGCAAGGCTGTGAGACCAGCCTAGCATGTCGGTCATAGCTTCCAGGTGTAGCTGTTTAGCGATGAGGTTCTCATTGGTGTTCTCCGCAATCTTTCTTAGAGATAGGACTTCAAGTCGAAGTTGAGTTGCAGAATGCCTTTCTGCTAGAACTTGGGACTGAAGAAGTCGAACTGATTCAGAAAACGAATTCTGTGAGCTTGTCTGACTGTTAGTCTCAAGTAACTTGAACACTGCATCAAGACAAGACTTTGGGGTTGTCTCACTATCTTCAAGATGTTTTGCCTTCTTTGCTGCAATATATGTTGGGTTTGTCTCACAGCCTTCAGCAGACTTGTGCATGCCATCAGGCATATCACCCTGAAACAAAGCAGAGAGATGACAGGTTTTGAACGTGTATAAACAAAGATGATAACTGTTCTATCAATTCTATCCAATTTCAAATTAGAAAATAAAGAGTATGTTCAAAATATCAATAGCATATTTTGGCATTGTTCATGATGCGGGGAGCTTCACCACACTACTGGATTACCATGTCAACATAACAAGCATAGATGAAGGGCAAAGAAAATCATTGTATCTATTTTGGATAATGTGCATGGCATGTTGTTCATATCATCAGCCACATTAGTAAGATAAAACAGGACATGACAAGGTGCAAACGTGGGCTGCTTCACCATGCACTGGATTACAGATCCACAAAACAAGCATACATATAGGGAGTATTAAGTAATGTGCATCATATGAATAAGGAATTTGGTTTTACAAGTAAAACTTAGAACTTACGGTTCTTATGAACATGCATTTTGGTAGAAACAGCAAACTAAACAATAGTAAACGAGGGAGTATGAGCAAATTAAACATCAGTTGAGGATAAAGGCTTTAGAAGGACTGACTTACATTAACAGTTAACACCGGCTTTATAATGCCCTTCTCCATGGCAAGGGAAGGATAACTCAAGAATCTCAGCACAGAATCTTCTTCATAAGCATTGCCTGTACTCTACATTTTGTAGAGAGTAATTATAGATATGATAATACTGGAAGGGATAGAGGATAATGAAGATAAGATGCATATTGATGCTACATAATCAGCTACCAATCCCTGGAAGTACAAGCGTTACAGGACAAAATGTACTGACAAGAGCAATGGGCTACACTTCTGCACTGGCATTGTCTGTGTATTCTACTTGTTGGTAAGATTAAATATAGATCTGATCTTTTTTAGTAAATGGTGGGCGAGGGAGATAAGATGCAGAATGCTACAAAATGAACCAATCCCTCTTCCCATAATACAAGAGTGTTTTGAACACTGGTGTACTGTACAAAACGTTCTTATATTATGGGACGGAGGGAGTAGCTGTTAATGTAAGTACAGTGATAGACCACGTTCAGTCCTTACAAGAGGACTGCAGAGCTAAACCTCTTCAAAAGCATTGGGTTGATTCTAAATTTATGTATGAGTCCATACGGATCTTATAATGTCCACCAAATGGACGATTACGAGGCTAACATGTGCAGTGATGCTACGTATCAAAGAGCTATGAAAGTAAGTATGGTCATACAGGGCAAGAGGTACTCATAAGAGCAATGCAGTGTGCAGTATAGTTGCGAGATTATGTGGTCCCTTGAGAACGAATGTTCTTCTGCTAACAGTTTTCGTACAAGTGAGACATTAAGGCAACTGCAGAAATGTAGTTCAAATTGTGATGTGATATCATAGACAGTACCTTACGCTGCAGCCGAGACCAATGTGTAACAAGATTATTCCAGTCATCGTCGGATAAATGTAGCACCGGAGACTTTATAGAAATTTCGTTTAGAGGCTTGCCATCGAAGTGCGCTTGCCTCAGGTAGGAACGATACTTTATCAACGAGTGCTTGAAAAGCGCAACCAACCCTTGCTTGTCATCACAATCCAGTTTGCGCCTCGCCTATTTAAAAGAATGAAATCTCGTGTCTTCTGTCAGCAAAAACATATGTAGTAATGACCATGAATAACATTATTACATTACTTACCCGTAAGTTGCGGAGGAAGACTGGAAATTGTTCTGTGTCTGCGATATAATCTTTCCATGAAGGAAAGATGTGCACAAAGTTCCTGCCAACAACATAAGCTTCGTCTTCTAAACTGGGAAGAAATGGAACAGGGGTCCTATTTGCTGCAATTGGGGTTCTCTCTGGTTCGAAAAGGGATTTGGCAACTGGATTTGGTGTACTCTTTGCTGGAATGGGGGTTTTGCGTCGTAGAACTAGTGCTATGTCAACTGGCATAATCATACTGTTTGCTGTAGTTGGGGTCTGCTGAGTTGGGGCATAAGAAATGACCAGTGTAGTAGGGCTAGAGTCTGCTAGAATTGGGGTATTTTGTGGGTCAGGTGATATTGCAACTACACCTAATGGGCTATTTGATTTATCAGGTGCCACTACCTTTTCCAAATACTTTGCTTGTGCTCCTCCACGATCATCAATCGCCCTCTTCCTCTTGAACGTCTGATACACAAGAACAACATTTGAATGGATAAATATGGTATGATGATAGATGGAATATGTACTGAAAATGGATAGGCAGTGCGTATTCACATACACGATGTGTAAACTAAGCTAATGGCAGTTCAACAAAGTAGAAGCAATGCAAAGCATCAGTTGCAAGATATGTGTGAGCAATGTAACCTTGGAAAGTTAGAGCAAGTACCTTGATGGGTGAATAAGATAGGGCATCTTCCCATGACTCCTCCACTAGGGAGATACATTGACTTAGGTCTCCCTCTAGCTCAGAATCACTGTTAGGATCATATTCTGAGCATGAATCTGTAGGTGGAGAGTGTTTGCATTGCATTGCATCCAGACTTGATTTCAGTCCCTTAATGCCAAGTTTGACAGCCATGGCATTGTTCTGCTTTATTGTTTTCATGTGCGCAAGCTCGTAATCATTATGATGCTGTTCAGAATATGAGATTCATGAAAACATAAAAAGTAGTCAGATTATCCATGGAATGCATTGCGGTTTCAACTTGGAGAGTGTCTCCCTATAAACCCCTGCATATGCAAAGTTCACCTCCCCAACCGTGCTGACCAGACCACACACAGAGATACACACCCGAGCGACAAACATGCATTTTTGAAACTAATTTAGGAACATTTAGCTGACCAATTAAACAACTCTATTTTAATAATATCAGATTCGTATTTGAACAACTAAGCTTGTTTAGCTTGATGGGTGGAGCAGTGTTATTATGACACGAAGCATGTATTCTGATCGTATAGTGATCATAAAAGGGGGAAACTCTAAGCATATATCTTTTTTAGCAAAAGAGGGTTTCCCCTCTGATTTCTATTAAAGAAACCACCATGGAACCAACATGATCAATTAAACCCTAAGCATGATCAATTAAACCACCATGGAGGACGACGGCGATGGATGGGGTGGCGGACGGAGGCTGGTGTGGGAATGGGGTGTCTAGCGCAGATGGTGTATGAATGGGAAAATGGAGGGAGAGGTACGGGGAACCATGTTTTTGGGACACGCCTGTCTGAAATATGGGAAAGTTACGAACTTATCCCCCGTTTCAAATTTGGACGTCTCGTCGGTTGGGGATAGGATGGTAATCTCGCATCTCCCAAATATTTGCGGGTAACTATTTCGGGCGAGGAGAGGGTTTTTTTGCCGCCCACGGTTGGCGCCCACGGTGTATGAATGGGGCTGACAGGTAGGGCAGTTGTGTCACGTCTGATGGAAGTTACACATCTGCCCCTATTTAAAATATTAGCCTACATCTATTTCGGACGAGGAGAGGGTGTTTTGCCGCCCACCATGTATGAATGGGGAATGGAGGGAGAAATAGAGGTCTTTCGGACGAGCTTCAATAAAATGAGTTTTGCCGCCCATGTTTGACGACCACTGTGTCGGAATGGGCTCAGAGGCGGTCGTGTCACGTCTAATTGAAGTTACTAACCTACCCCTATTTAGAGCAGTGGAAATCGGACCGATGGATTTTCCGTGTAATGGGTAGACAGTAATTTCCATCTCCTAAACACTTGGCTTCAGGCAGCCGATGTGGGAGTGGACATTTTGCTGTTTCTTTCGAATTTTGGGACAATAAGCATCCACGTTTACCCTGGCAACTAAATTCGAATCCATTTGTATTCCTATATGAATCTTTATAAATCATTCTATGTGTTTTTATATATCTTCAAAAGAACGACAAAGATGTATTCCACTGTCATATATGAATATGGTTTACAAATGCCGATACTCAAATTCAGAAACTAGAATCCAGTTTAAGGTGAATTCAAATATTTGGAACGCTTCATGTCCAACTCAAATGTCACACGCAGCATAATGTGTACTCCCATTTAGATATGTACACAAGCGATGTTTCAAGATTCAAATACCGAGTCAATGAACCAAGAATGTACGGAACTAACAGACATATAAACACTTATAGAGTATATGGATCAATAATTTCAACTAACATACATAAGCCAGGCTGCTGTACTCTTTTTTCTACAACAACATCATTTTTTAGCCAGCATCTTGGCCCTTTCCGATGTGTGCCACTTATGGTCCATCTATACTACTATTGCTGAATGCACATTCAGCCCGATTGCCATATTTGTAGGTCTGGCACAACAATCCAAATGAAATGTCTCCGAGTCTTATCAATTAATATAGACTTGTGCTCAAATAAAATTACAAACAAAAAACAATTATTACATGATCTCTAAAACAAATGGTTTGATTGATTACATGAACAGACAACACAAAGGTTATTCAACTATGGAAAGAACATTTCACCTATGATTTACCAAGTAAGAATTTAATTTCCTTTTTTCCTTCAGGACCTTAACAATCTGGTCAGTCTCAGCTTGCTTCGTTTTGACATCCACCAAATATTTAATGGTTGTTTTGAGTACTGCTTGTGATTGTGTTGTTTGCTTCCTCAACATGTCAACTTCATCTCTAAGTGCAGAAGCAGAATCTCTTTCTACCACTAGTTTAGCCTCTAGAGTATCAGCAGTTGGCAATTCATAATGCACGATTGGGCCGGTGCCACTGCTGTGGGATGATGCAACGTCCATGGGGACCTCGCTCTTTGATCTTGGGCTAACTTGTTTTGCCATTAAAGTCCCGATTGGATTCAAAAAAGTTGAAGTTAGCAAAACATCTCAACTGGGAGTTATAACAGCAAACCAGTTAAACAAACAAGGAATTAAAGAGTTTCAATTGGATGCTGAAAAGTAGTTATTAACACTAGTTATCAACCCGTGCCGCTGCACGGGCTAGGTTTTATTTTCTAAGAATTCTTAAAACACAGGAAGGCACTAAGAGAATTCGCAAGATAGTACTTTGGTCGGAGTTAGATCAACGAAATTTTCTTTTGTATTCTTCCTTTATTCTTAAGTACCACAATTTCTTGCATCAATATGTTCAGTAAACAAACTAAAAATACAATAGCATGGGTGCCCACCAAAAATCTATAAATTTGATTAAATTATAACCAAAATATGTGAACCACGATCGCTATTAAGTTGGGAAGTAAACAATGCAACAACGACGGGTTGCCTCCCTCCCTTTATGTCAATATATCTCTAATTTTGTCATGTGAACCATCAAAAGCTAATAATTATGTGCTTCTGTGTTGACAACCATGTTTTTCTTCCTATTTCCAACTTATCCCGTTCGTGCGAGGCCTTAATATTGTGGATTCCTCCGGATTAGACATGGGTTATTTGAGGCACATGGGCTTTACCATCGTCATCAGCCCAGACGATCTTGCACCAGAAGTAAAAGTGTGATGTGAATCAAATGCCAAGTGTATAATGAAGCTTCATCTAAGTCGGACATATTAGAATGGGCAAGCCAACAAACATGAGGAAAGGAAGAACGTGTTTAGCAGTCTCCATTGCATTGGCTTCTCAAATTGAGGATTATGATCATACTCTACACATTTGCATTCTTGTTGGTGATTTCGTAGTGTCGTTGTTGTGTCCATTGACTGTCCCACACTGATAAATTTCCATCTAAACTTGAAGCGCACACATTTCCAATCAAAACAATTATGTAGAACGGAGAAAGCAATTATAAAGTTATTGTATAATTACAAACTTCTTCTTTATATGGATTGGTCAGGCAGTCCAAACTATGGAAAATAGTAGATTAAAGTTAATTAACAAACAATGAACCATTGTCGGCCAACTACGACTACATCATTACCTATTGGTTTAACCAGACAATTTTCTCTATGGCACTTTTCAGTTCTCACTGCCTCTAGCAAAGGGTACATATATTGAACTAAACATAATCATAATACTTACATATATTACATCATATGAAGTACAAAGAACTCACATATATATCTGTCTTGGAAGAAAAAGGAACTGATAGATACCTCTACATAGATGGTAAATCTGTGAGATTGATAAGGTATAAAAACTGTCGTTTACAGGTCTGAAATTGTGTTAAGTATCTCTTGCAATTTGTTCATATATAGGAAAAGCTATTAAGCATCCCAACACAGTTTGGAATAAACATGTAAAATAGATCCTGAATGTATATATGTATTAAAAAAATCAAGGTCACTCTGTAAGTGGTAAAATATATTGCCTCCGCCATTGGTTGTTCCATAAGAAACAACTATGGAAAGAATCAGAATATATGTAAGTAATTTCTTTCATAAGAAAAGAATTACTTTGGTAGCTGCCAAATGAACATATATTCGATACGTGCTCCAGTGACTTAATTATACTTGGACTAACAGCTGTAGAAACATTTTTGTCTCAACACAGATGTAAGCTCTGCAGGATATAGATTTGTACATCTATATATGTGGCGATCATCTAAATGAATTATCATCTAATATGTGAGAATGTATGCAGGATAAGAGACACATTTATGTGGGGGGGGGGATACGCTCATGCACACGACGAAAATCCTGTGATTGTCCATAATTTATATGTATATAAATGGCAGGCAGAAAGATTAGCTGTTTATGAATCTGAAGGTTCCCCATCAAAGTTCCACCGGGTGATATGCTGGAGAGGATAACTTTATGTGCCGATGAGGGTCATACGTAGTGTCAGAACCAACCTCTAGGAGTAAAATATGTAGTATAAGAGAAAGGAAAATGAACGACAAAGTCCAGACGTCTCAAACATCATAGATGTTTCGATTGTTGCTGAATAAAACAACATTTTCTATCTTGGCAAACCAACAGGGGCCTCCTTCCCATGTCAACATCCACAAATGATTTAATTAAATCATCATGCTGATTTATTATCAAAATCTGGAATGTTATTCGATTCAGCTAGCTGATTACTATTCTTTTTCATAATAACAAATTAGCTGTAATTTTTTCACACTTATACGAAAGGACTGGATACGGATTTTCTGTTAATTCATGTCCATATATGGCCCATATGAGAGTATATCTGAAGATGTAAAAATAGCCTAAAAGGTTCCTAGTAACTCATCAAATACTAATCTACATGGATCGGCAACTTTCCTGGTGAGATGTGTGTGTACTTGAAACTTGATGATGTAACTAAACATCTGCGAAAAATAAGAGAAAACATTGGCCTGCTCTACTGGTTCAACCCGAAAAAACTTAGATGTGTATATATATAATATGGAAAAGATAAAAGAAACAATTAATTAGCGGATTAATTATTGGCTATAACACTTGTTCGTGATTGCCAACAACATATGCATTGCTGCCTTTTTGTGTTGCACTACAAAAGTCGTAACAACAATAATTAGAGAACGAAATTATAGCAAAAATATGTGAGCCAAAATTATCCAAAGAAGATAATTTAAATTACATGACTACTAATTTTCTCTACTGAATGGGTCTAGAATTGAAGAGTGTCGAGGAGGTGCACAACAATTCACTGCTAGTCTTTACCAAGAGGTTAACTTGCGCATAATTTTCCAATCTACCGTGTTGCTTCCAACAAATACTGCTAGGTTGAGACATTCTTGTCCTCTTGAATGCATATATGCTCCAGATTTACCAACAGTTGTACAAAAAGTATCCATGAGAACGGACTGTCTGTGCTTCTAAGATATCAAATCATAGTGGACTGTTGGGTGATCATAGTTGAAAGTACAGATCCATATGAAAATAAACATGTAGCTTTTTCTGTAAGAATAAAAGAGAAGTTGACTGGAAGCCATGTAATGCTCCAAAACGACTTATCCACTTTCCGACAAAATTGGAGGAGGTGCGTTTGTACCCAAGTACGTTCCAATATTTGGTGAATTGAATCCCCTAATTCGATGGCACATCACCTACAAATATTACCCATCCTAGTAACACGTCTATAAACAGGTCTGAAACCAAAGGATGCACATCTCCAAAATCCCACGAATAAAAATCATATGATTTACTTGCTTATTAGAGACCAAGTCTGCAATAGAAGGATGGAGAACATAAAAATTCAAAAAAGAAGTGTGCCTCAGCCTTGTTCCTTACGTGCATTCAATGTCTAACTTCCTTCGATGTACGTACGACCTTCTCCACCGTATCATCCACCGGGATTTGTTGTTTGATCTGAACATGAAAGCATAGATTGAAAAGATCTCCTGAGGCAAGATTCATTGCTGCGTGTTCGGGCAGAGGTTTTTTTTAGGGAGATACATCCCGTGAAACTGTATTTTTTTTCTTGAAGGAAGCATCACGTGAGGCTAAAAGGGTGCAAGTTGGGCGACTCGTGACTTGTGAGGACTCTCTAATATATATCTCAAGGGTGCACGTGGGACAACTGGCGAGGACTCTCTAAAATACCTCATCTGACGGCTATTAATTGTTAATACGGGTATCTGATGGACAGAGTGCTTAGTTTTGAGGATTAATTTGGAGCCTCGGTTGGTGCCTCCAATTAGTAAATATAAGATCATTGTAAGCCGCTATTGCAGAAGCAGTTAAACAAACAAGTAGATATTTAAGTTAAGGCAAACAGGTAATTCTTAACAGTAAGTATCAAACACATAGATAGGCGCAGTCTACAATATGATTAACAAGTTGTGCCATTATGTAATCAGCAGCAAACTAAATTAAGCCAAGCAACATAATTGAACAATTTTGCAATAAGTGGCTAACTAAAATTTCGAGAAGCAGGTAACTGAACTTACACTAGTTCTTTGTACAGGCACACTACAACTTCTTTTTCGCTTACAAGGTTGTACGAAGGAGTCCGTGACATCAATTGCTTGGATACGCAGTCCCAATACTTCTTTATTCCCACACTTCATGGGTAAGTCGAATGGTTAATCTGGTAAGATGGTGCGTCCTTGATATGTTATATGAGGACGTGTAGTCAGACTAGTTGTAGCCAAACACATCACACTGGCTTTTACTGTATATTTCATGCGATTACTTTTGGCATATCGAGATCTAAGCAATCTATAATAGAATGAAAAGACTGGCATCCTTCACATTATTGGCGAACTCAGTTCATAGAAACAAGCAATTCAACCATTCTGTGGGTTAATCAAAAGCACCACTGGAATATTTTTCACTATCCAATCATACACGCAAAAAGGGGCGACGCCACCATAGGGGCTGGTATGGGCGGCCGCCTCAGGTGACTGGAAAGTGTGCACCTAGTTTGAGTCGTCCAGGTTGGCCCATGCTAGTTTTGTTCGTCCCAACGCACGAGCAGGCAATGTAAAAAAGAAGAAAAATGTTTCAATTTGGATGGGCCAATAACATAAGTGCAAGGCAGGCCCTATAGCAGGCTCGTGGCCCAAACGAGCGCCTCCCATATCGATCGGCAGCAGGAAAAATTCCAATTCATTCACTCCAGCCTCCAGTCTGGTTCTCTCCTAACATAGCCGCCGCTGGACAGACCGACACAACACTTCCTCGCGCCCTCGTTGGAGGGCGGTTGCCGGGCTTCAAGAGAACAGAAGGACAAGAAGATGAAGATCCAACCCTGGGTGTAGCCTGCGTGGGAGGCAGCAGCGGCAGCACGGGAATGGCATCGAGCTTGCACAAACGGACAGTCGTAGCTTGCAAGAGTAGCATGCACAACGAGCAGGTACATCACATCCCTGATTATATCTAATTCAACTTTTCAATTTCTGGCCAATAGTTAAACCAGACGGTGTTGTAAAACTGCTTGTATGTAGGGAATCTATGAGAAAATGAAACTAATTTCTACTTATTTTATAACTCCCCCAATCAATACTGAACTGACTGAATCAAATGTATCTAATCATGTTTCCGGTGCAAATGTACAAGCTCATATTGTTCTTGAGCCTGAAGTGTCTAATGAACAGACTGCTAATGAAGGATTTGATGCAAACATTTTGCATGCTCCTGGTGATGAACATATAGTGTCTAATGAGGGATCTAATGCAAGCATTTTGCAAGCTCATTGAAGGATTTAGTGTCTAATGATGATCTACTATGTTGAGAGAGACAGAGATTTGCAGGTATTGATGACAAGCAAATTATAGTGCATTTTCATAGCTTGAGGAAATGTCGAGGCCATCTACCAGAAAGTCCCCATATCATGACAACATAGCATAAATACTTTTCTAATCTATTGTTTGAAACTATTGGCATACTTGTGCAAGACAGATATATTGATATGCAGTTTGCGCACTGGTTATACGTGCAACTACACTTCGATATTTTCAGCCAGAGAACGAATAATTCAAGCAGGTACAGACCATGTTTGTAGTCCTTGTACACCATGTTGCATTTTGTGTTTTTTGGTGCTTGCATCATTTAGTGTTTATAATCTGAACTACTTTGGATCATTAGCTGGTTTTCAAAGTGCATGTAGCTTCACATTTCTCAAGTTATGTTGATTTTCGGAGTGCAAGTGCCTTCGTATTTTTTAAGTTAAATGTTCGCCCCTGGTAACTTGAATTCATGGATCAGCCACTGCACACAAATCATACACGAATGCCAGTACGAATTAAATGAAATGCAGGGACTTACGCTAGCTTGTTGTACAGGCTCACTGCAGCTCTGCTTGTGCTTGGGATGTTCCATGTACAAGTCCATGTTACCACTTGCTTGGATGTGCAGGCCTTGTGCTCCTTGCACCCCCTCTGCATTTTGACACGGAGAATGGTTGATCAAATAAGAGGAATCGACCTTGATGTTGTACCGGAGGACAGATACTTACAAGGTTATACGGGTGTGCAAGATGTGTACCAGATACCGTAGCGCCGTCATGCTTCGCTAAAATATGGATTTGCTTGTTTCAGATGATATCTCCAGAAGAAATAAGAGTTAAGGTCATAGTTGCATAGGCGTGTAAGCTAAGAGAGCAGTGAAAGGATATCCAAACATCGTCGGAACAGCGCACAAGGGAGTGATGTGTGGATACCTAGTTCGGGCCGGCGTTTGGGCATGCTTGCCTAGCTAGAGTGCGGGTCACTTCAGAGCCGTTGAGGGTGATGTGTTGGCGTTGGCTGGCCGCGCATGGATGCAGATCTTGAGTGGCAGCGGAGCGCTACGATGCGGTGGACGAGACCGTTGGTGATGCCCCAACGGCCTCGGGGGCGGAGGTGCGACGATGTGCTCGGTGAAGTAGCCCCGGTGAGCTGGGAGACAGCGTTGGTGAAGCGCACCTGATGCGGTGGAACTCGGTGTTTGTGAGGCACGTCGGTTGCGGCGGCCGACATTGTCGGTGGACCACCCGGTGCGGTGGACGAGGGCGTAGATGAGGTAGCTCCGGTGCGGTGGTGAAGCGCGACCATCGTCTTCGTCGTTGTCGTCTGGCACAGAGGTGGGGAACGGTGGGGAAAGAGACGAGACGAGGGGCGATTCGGGGGTTGGCGGCGAATTAGGTATTTGAGAAATCTGGGCGCAGAAGGGGACGGTGGAGAAGAGAGATTTTGCAGGGCTGGAATTGGGGCCGCCAGATATTTCAATCCGAAACGTGGAAGTGCGAACTTATATTGTCGTCGTCCTTTTTTTGGGGGTGGGGAGGGGGGTGGGGGGGTGGGTCGCTGGGTGCTACGCGTCCGTCCGACACACGCGACCACCCTGACAGGACTATGCTTCGGTGCCTTAAGGCACCTGCCTTTGTGTCCATGACATATGGGCCCAACAGGTGGCTGGCCCACATGTCAGTGACCCAAAGGCAGTTGCCTTTAAGGCACCGAAGCAACATCCACCCCGACACGACCCTGGTTTGCCTGGTGTGCCTACATTTGAGAATGCAAACGAATCTTCTTTCATTTGCAAATGAATCTGTATGTATTACCATGCCCGTGTTTTCCTTGCAATAATTAGTCATTCAAAACGAGATACTCCATCCGTTCACTTTTGTAAGTCGTTTCAGACAACTTAAAATGAACTGTTTTGCACATTGTCTGAAATGTCTTCAAGGTCTTATAAAAGTGAACAGAGGGAGTACTATAAATTCATTAATGAGGAGTTATTTGAAAAAAAATCGAAACGGTACCCACGCTAATGTGGATTAGAGTGTGTCACGTAATTAGTTATTTGAATTAGAGTGTGTGTCACGTAGTTAGTTATTTGAATTAGAGTGTGTGTCACGTAGCGATCTCCAATTCTAACGTGGATTTCGCATTTCACTGTATCCACGCTACTTTTTAATACAAATTCATATGTATATGATGAACACCATGGTAGTGAGAAAACTTTTGGATGGATTCAAACATATGACCTACAAAATAGCACAACAAACTGAGTCAATGTCAACTTTTTGAAACTTAGTATGGCACAAATTCGAAATAATTACCCGTATGCCTGGTCCTTGGTTCAAATCTTACAATGTACACCGAATTTAAACATCGATATTAAGTCTCGTACTATGTACATTCAAATGTTGTTTTTAGCCCCCCCCCCCCCCCCGCGCACAAACGCTACATACTTCCTGTATCGGTCAATCTTCCTCTCCTAACCACCTTAGGAAGCTATCGGTTTGCAACACATGTTCATTCTTTCCCTCCATGTTTCGATCTCTAAGTCTCTCAACACAACCCCCTTTTCCACTCTATTACCAAATTTATTTACCTCACACACCCGCCATTGCACCCCATGCCGAGCTCTATCTCTCCCCCCACTCCCTCTCACCCTCTCGCGCTAAATACACGCATTTCCTATCTAGCCCCCCAACCACTCGTGCATGCGCACGCACGCACGTTGTATATCTAGGTCACTCCCTCGAGACTGTCTCACTCTTTCTTTCGCATGGCGGACAAGACTCGCTCAATCTCGCTCTCTTTATCTGAGTCTCATTTAACCTCGTTTTCTTTCACAAACAAATGATATATCTCCCTGTTCGGGCCTCGATCGACACACTCTATACTCTCTCACGCAGATTGTCTATCTAGGTCAGTCAATCCAAGCCGCCACCACTCTTTCGACCTCATTGTGGGCCACGCTCACTCAATCTCTCTCTCTCTCTCTCTTCGTATGTCTCGATTGACCTCGCTCTTTCTTGGACAAAAACGATATATCACCATGTTTGAGCCCAATTCGACCTATTCACATTGTATACTCTCTCACGCACATCGTCTATCTAGGTCACTCTCTCCAACCCGTCTCACTCTTTCGATCACACGACGACCCTATGTGATCGGTTGACCTTGCTTCCTCCCACGCACAAAATATATCTACACGTCTGTGACTGGATCATCTCTCAAGCTCTATCTTACAGACCTCACCATTGCCAAAAATCTCAATCGGACAATATCTCTCTAGTGCATATATATTTGTTCAATGAATGTCAGACCACACTCACTTTGTCTCTATATCTATATGTCTCGATTGACCTCGCTTTCTCACACCGTATCTTCCACGCGTTGAAGCTACTACCTCTCCATCCCTCGCAAAGCCGGAGCTATTTACATTGCGAGGGGCACTCCAACCTTGGATTAATTTGTGTAGGCATTTATTACGGTCGGTTTAGATTATATTTTCGTAGCATTCGGCCCACAACTACTCCAAACACCGTTGCAACCCACGCAACTGCCCTAGTTGATTTCCCTCTGGCTCGGTCATCGCTCTCTCGCACGTCCTTTCTCGCCTTCAATGTCGCACCATGGTATTATTGAAAAAACTATGTTGTTCTCTTTAATTATTATAAATAAGCTACAAAACTACACACCGATAGTCCACTTGGAATGGAACAAATTTCGACCCACAAATTAAAGTGGTACAAACTACACACCGAGGGGCCCACATGTCATGAAACAAATTTGGACCCATATACAAATTAAAAAATAAAGGACGAGGATCGAACATGCGACCGGGCCTTCAAGCCGTACGTCAAGAGTAGGCAACATACGTAGAATAGCAATGTTTGTTGTACCCCCTTTGTTCACATAATGTTTTTACATTACCACAGCCTAATTAATGGATAACATGTAATATTATTTTTAGTACTATTCGCCTTCACTTACTCGTGGGTTCCATGTGTGCTCTCTCTCTCCTCCCCTTCTACGTTTAGACGCACGAACTAGTAATTTGTACATGCTTTGCACGTTAGATTAAAAGTAAATATCCTATCACATAAAAATCAGAGTACTACAATGAATTTATATATTAAGAATGCATTAGAAAAAAGCATATAGTTTTATTCCAAAAGAAATGATAATGGCATGTTTGTGAAATCTTTTAGTTTTTCAAATTCAAACTTATAATATAGGTAAAATTAATTTGATGTTATAATTTTCATCTTGCCATACTTTCAAGTCAGTGTTTTCTCATAAACTCTATCTCATCTGTGTGTTGTCGACCGCATAGCAATTTAAGTAACTTAGTGTCCCCTTAAGAAAAATAAAGTAAAGTCTAAATCTAAAATTTATAATTATATTTTGAATATTTCACTCAGCGAACAAAAATATTGCCATGCGTACACTTTTTTTCTACCGTGTTCTAATTCTTTTGAGAAAAAAATACTTCCCTACATGCATTCAACAGTACTCATGTGAGGAGCAAATTGCTAATATAGGCAGCTAGCCTCTACATGCACATTTGTTTAGATGCTTCTGGTGTGTACTGGAGTATTAATAGGAACATTTCACAATATGAGGCTAGCTGTGTGCTCACTTGAAGCTCTAGAATGATCCTCCCAGCCTTGTTTTGGCGCCCAACCGTGGGAGCGAACCCCACTAACCATAACCGTTGGATCAGTAGGGTTCAACTTAGATAAACGGTGGTGATTCAACCCATGGAGGAAATCAATGGCTAGCAAACGATTCTGTGTCACGGCGGGTGGCTATCCAAAGTTTGAAAATTGGTGTACTAGAGAAGATAGAGATACAGTATATTTTTACACACACATTTTTCCTCCATGCCGAGACGTGGCACACCCTACCGCGCGGTTTTGGGGTCCTCCCGGGTGGTGCACGCATATATTCTTCCTGACGTGGACGCCCTACCGCGCGTTTTCTGGGTCGTCCTCGGTCGTAGCGCCGAAGCAAGTAAATGAGTCGTCAAATCACGAAAGACCACCTTTCCCGCCGAGTACATCAGTGAAGCACGGTGGCTAGCTAGTTGGGCTAGTTCGACCGATTAGCTAGGCCGCCGCCACATTTGTTTTTTCACCCCTTTTTTATCTACTTGCCGGCAAGTAAATTTAAATATCCACCATGGCGTTGCTCTGGTGTTTGGGTGCGGCAGGATTTTTAATTTTTTGATTGATGGGAGCAGGCGCGGAAGGATTTTTAATTTTTTGATTGACGGGAGCAGGCGCGGCAGCAATTAGTCACGATGACTCCGCCTGTACCCACTGCTCCCTAATGTGAGAAGTCGTCAACTCTTGTTTTACCATGGTGAAAACGAAAAGATTCCCCACTCCTTCCACCTTCCCGTAGATTGCATTGCCTTTCAGCCATTTCACACCCTTTGCTTCCTCTCCCCATTGCTTCTACCTGGTGCCATGGCGGCGCAGTAGATCACGGAGTCCGAGGTGAGGCTCCTGACACAGGAGCTCCATGCCAAGGATGCGGAGCTCAGGGCCAAGGACGTGGAGCTCTGTGAGCTCAAGGAGGAGAGGAGTGCCATGCTCCTCCGTTATGTGCGGGAGTTCACGGAGCTTCAAAAGCGGCAGGCGTCCACCACAAAGATGCTCGAGGCGTCGGCGGCGTTGCTGCAGAAAGTGGGAGATATGATAGGCCGTCAGGGGAGCCGGCTGGAGCGCGAGCCGGCCGATCGTGACGAGGTACAGGATCGCCTCAGCCACTTGGTGAACCAAGTTGCCACACACGTGTTGCGGATGCGCGATGCCTACCGTCGTGCCAGCGCGACGATGCCGACCGTCGGGCTAAACCCATTCGACCACCCGGTCGACTTCAACGAGCTGCGGCTTCCTGACCTGGTCTCCTTCTTCACCTATATCTCTGAGGAGCTGAGCCATCTCCGCGCGATGGTGGGGGCTGAGCTGGACAAGGAGGGGTTGCGGGCTGCCGTCGCCGTTGCCGGGAAAATCCTTTCAGGGCTCCATCATCGGAAACCATTTGTGCCATTGGATGCCGTCTTTGACGAGCTGGCTCCCGTCGACCAGGAGCGGGCTCTGCGGGCGGTTGCACCCTACATCACCAACATTGTGCGCCTCGAGAAGCAGAGGGACTTCGGTGGTGTTTAGGCGCCCTCTGCATGGGCATGTCCATGTCTCGGCGCAACATGACCGTTGGATCAAACTCAGACTGTGCAGATCAGTCACTGTAGCACAAAGCGTGTGGGTGTGTTTGGTTGCATTCTCATCTCAATATAGTTGTTTCCTCTTCGTGTATTTTTGTCAACCTACTAGTGTGGACTCATGCACCCTTCATGCACTCTGCCAAACACCCAAAAGTGGGTCAAGAAGGGAACTTTTGCTCCCATCCCGTGCACCCTTCATACACCCTGCCCAACACTATTCATGCTTCATATGGTTCATGTTTCATGGAGTACTGTAGCACCGTACTCTCCGTGCACTGTGGACCTAGTTCTGTTAACATTGATCACACCGTTCATTCTCAACCGGACAGTCGAAAAAGCGGTACCATGTTACATATAGGAGTAGTTGACATGCGCACAACATCATTTGTTATCGTCATATCTTACTACACTAGCAACAAGATTGTGTAGTACTGACGTATGAACCACTGCACATGCCTAGTAGTAGGAGCACTGTGTATGTTCAAGTGGCTGCCGTGTTTCGCACTCCTCCGTCGTAAGAGTGGAAACACTTGCTGTAATCATTTTTTTCTTCTGAAAACAGTGGACACGCTCTACCGTGCGGATCCTCCTCCAGCCATGCACTAAATTACTCACTTTTGCCGACGTGTGGGACAGCCATCATCGGGGTCCACCAGCCATGCACTAAATTACTCCGTAGTAGAGTGACGGTAGACTACCCCGATCGAAGCGCCGTAGTAATGCCCAATGAGCCGTCAAATCACAAAACCCCCTCCTTTCCATTAGTAAGTTGGACGAACGAAGCAACCATCATTTCACTCTTCTCTCTTAGCTTCCTCTCTACCCAACCCTCGCTTCTGCCTCATCTTGTTCCTCATTTCTTCAAGAAAACCCCGACCTGCTTCTGCCATTGTTCTTCTCTCCCAAAGAAGGAAAGGTGAGCGCATCAATGGTGTTGATTCTAGCCAAGGCCCGGTCTTGCAACCCTGAGACTGATCCTATAACTCCCTCTCTTTTCCTCTTTGGGGTTTGTGATTATGGTTTCTTTTCTTTTATTTCTATTTGACAGTTTCTTGATGGACGCTGGAGCACCGACCGAAGTGATGTCTATGGTCCCGGCCAAAACCGTTGAGGCTCATGGTACAAAGAAGCGCAAGCACCCCACCGAGACTACCGCAGACAAGCTCAAAGCCATCGCCCTGTCCAAGCCCCCCTCTCCGGGATCCCTCGTTAAGCAAGTCCAGGCAATATCTCTTTTTGACGATCTTTTTCTCGATCTTGATCGTGTTTTTTCATCTAACACGCAGTACTAGTACTAGTAGTACAACTTTCTTGGTGATCTTGCATGTGATTTTTGTGTGCCAAATGACGGTTCTAAATTCCTCTTTTGACCAAAACATGCGAGAGGTTGACACTGATTTCTTATAGATTACTTTCAACTACTCCCTCTGTCCCAAATTTCTTGTCTTAGATTTGTCTAGATATGAATGTATCTAATACTAAAATGTGACTTCAAACATCCGTATCTAGACAAATCTTCAAACATCCGTATCTAGACAAATCTAAGACAAGAATTTTTGTACGGAGGGAGTACTTTATGAACATCAATGCTACCTTTTAAGAGGGTATGTTTGCCTCAGTAACTTGTGTTATGGATATTGCATGTAATCCCTTTGCTCTCATGCCTTCGAAGACATGTTCTAGTTTCTTTGTTCACTCATTTCTGTGCATATATGTAGTCATATATGGAGTATAATATCGAAAATCATCTTATATTTCTGAACGGAGGTAGTAATAAAATATGGTTTCTGTTTGAATTAGAACCAGGTCCGCGGTGGAGATGAAGTTCTCATAGTCATGCCGTGTGAACTGGAAGACCTGATGATGAGTTCTACTGCTGAACTATCCAGTTGTTGTGTCCTTGTCGCCACGTGTCCTAAACTAGTGTTTTCCTGTAGAATTGTTGTCAGGCGTATTCTTGAGGCTGTACTTGACCACAACAATTTCCTAGCTGTGCCTTCGATTACGAAGGGTTTGGTTCTTGTAAAGCTTCCCAACAAATCTGATGTGGCCTGTCTTCATCATCATGTTTATGAGTGGAAAGACCACTCTGTTAGGTTCTCCAAGGTTGACAAGATGGTGATGGTGCATGTAGACATCTCACACGAGGTTCATGGCCTAGTCAGTTATGCGGGGTTCGTCCCATAGGTCGGTGGCAAAAAATAGTCTGCAGAGTTTACTTAGTGCAACTTTGCTTGTCTATAGTAAGTACTATTGTTCAGTACTTCATTTGTGTTTGTGAACCCTGTATTGTTTATTAGTACTTCCGCTTTTGGTGTGTGGTCAGTCTTGAGAACGGTCTATGTTAATGTCTGTCCACTCAATTCAGTATGTATATTTTGAAGTATCCATATCATATTTTTTTGTGAGGACGGTCTATCAATTATGGTTACACTCCAATATCTGTATGCATTGCAGGGTTTATCGCACCCACCAGGATTTCCAACCCCATGTATATTCGGTCCATACGATTTGTCATGACCTTTGGACTGTCCTGCTTGTGGGAGTAGGCGGGGCCCCTGCAAGCCACGCGTAGTTGGACAATCAATCTTCTATTTAGTACTTCAACATAGTGATTTCCTGGTAAGGATTCACTTGTGTCACATCAGTAAATCTTATTGATTTACTGTCTAAATCTTATTGATTTAATGTCATGTTTTCTTTTTTTGCTACAATTTTACTATGCAGGTTTTGCCATGTGACATTCATCATAGAATAAACCGTTTGGTTTGCTCTATGATGGCTATTTTTGCAGGTTTCACTCCTTATGTCGTGTTAGTAACGAAGGCACCGTCCATCACTTATATTACTGGAAAAAATTGGATCAGTCCGTTGTCTGAGTACAAGCTGAATCCCTATGATGAACTGTAGTTTGGTTTAACAAAAACGCCACAATTAGTCCTTCTCACGTTTAAAAGAAATGAAGAAAAAGACTGGATCATGGTCACGGATCCTAGTCAAGTTAGAAAGCTGATCATAGCAGACCAGACACGATCGCCGCTGTCTCACACAAATTGAGCACCGGCAGTTGCTCTAGCACTGACAGCGGCAGCAACTCAGTCTGATCCAGCTGAGGATTGGGCACCGACCGCGTCAGCGGATCAGTCTGATCTACCGGAGGATTGGGCATCGACATCGACACCTGCTCCGACACCGGCACCAGTTCTACAAGGAGCACCATCTCCGGCAGCAGCAACGGCTTCGGCACCTGCACCAACACTTGCACTTGCATTTGCTCTGGCCCGTGCAGTTGCACCGGCAACAGACTGGGCCGCCCAAGTGCTTCGTTCTTTTTTCTTTCCATGTTGTTTCACATGATTCACTGTTCTGATATAACTGTTTGGGTATGTCTTCTTGTTTGCAAACATATAATTTCTAGAGCAACGAGGGAGTCGTTCAACAATCCGGGCGACCGCGGCCAAGTTTCTCTTACCATGCGCAACCTTGGTGTTAATGAACCTGCTCAATATACCGTAAGTACAAAGGATGGTCGCATGATGATTGATGCTAAAGGATGGTCAAGGTTCAAATCTAAATCATATCTTGCGGTAGGGGATGATGTAAAAATCGAACTTTCTCGGCAAGGAGAGCTGGTCCAAATCAACTTTGAAATTCTTCAGTAGCAGCCCGCAACTGCCAAACTGATCTATCCTCCGAGAGATTTTGATGTAATAATCTGTCATGGTGAAACAAGTGTCCTGTGTGTATAAGTAGTATGACAGTATTATGTATCACATGTTATATCATTGATAGAATTGCAACTCTGATTGCTGGTTAGGAACTGTCGTTCGATTTCATTCCAACAGCTGTCGTGCTTCATTCAATTTTGTGTATTCGCCTTGCGACAACATCTAAAACCAGCGCCGTACCGACCGCTTGCAATATGAAAAGCGCTGAGGTAGAACACATGGCCCCCCAAACATGCAGGGTCGACAGTATTATATTCTCAGCTGAACCCCCATAAAAAAGCTGAACCCCCATAATGCCCGTACATTGCTGAGGGAGTATATTTCTCGGCAAGGTGAGCCTGTGATATAAATGATTTGTATATTTCTTTACAGAGGGAGTATCTCTCTGTCAAAAAATATATTTATGTGTAACTAGTTACTCCTGTCTTTCTACTTCCTTTCGCTGATATGTGGGGCAACCGGCAAAGGGGTCCACGTGCCATATGCACAAATTAGAGTGCACAACTTCACGGTAGACACACCCCGGTCGTAGCGCCGCAGTAATACCCAATGAGCCGTCAAATCACAACCCCCTTTCCAGCTTTAGCAGTAAGCTGGACGGACGAAGCGGCAATATTTCACTGGGCCTGAATCCCCTTCTCCCTCGTCTGCTTGTTCAGAGAAAACCCCCTCTCGGCAATTGCATAGGGTTTTCTCATGGAGAACCAGGTATGAATTCTTCATCCATCCCCGATAAACCCAAGTCCCTTAGTCGCAGGTAATCCTAGGATGGCAGCCACCGCCGTTGATGCATTTTTCTTCCTACTGAATCTAGTGTGTTTCATTTGCAGTGCCCAAAGTGCGAGTACCCTACAGGTTTCTGCGCCCTCGGCGAGACACCGCACTTGTTCCTTCTCATCCTAACACAACATTTTAAACGCGCATAGTATGTTCCTAGAATCCACTTTTCTATCCGAGAGGGTGGGTTTTTTTTGAACATGATGTGTTCTCATATTATTTTTCTTGCAGTGTATTATTTGCTCTGCCAGAACACATGTACTCAAGATGCTCGGCCTTGCCATAACTGAATACACTATTTTAATGGTCACAGTGAAGACAAGCCATGGATATAAGTTCCGAGTTGGGTTCTTGAACCATGAAGATCGCTGCTTTTTTTATGGCCGAACTTGGATAAACTTTCTCAAGTGTTACGGACTGATAGTTGGCGCACAAATGTTGATGCAAATAGCAGAACCTGGTCTCATCTTCACTGCGATCTTCCACCCCGACGTTGTTCCAATTGTTCATCCATGTTAGTTTTGTATCTGGTTCTTGCTTGTTGCCTCGATTACTTCTTAATCCACCTATTCTGTCTAACTAATCACAATTTAACTTTAGAAGTAGTAATGAATCTCTCACAAAGATGCTACTTCTAACTAATATTTTCTTATAATTGGAGGCATGTGTAGGTTTTTTCAGAGTTAAGCAGTCTGCTTATTTGTTACTCTGTAATAACTCAGCTGTTACTAATCGCACTGAAGTTGACTGGATCGGCATCCACAAGTTCCTACACTTTATTGATTGTCTTCAGGTCCTTGTGGGGCGTTTCAATGGTGGAAGGCCACGTGGGATATGTGTGCCACTGCTGCACTCGTTGAACAGGTCCAACTGTGTCGAGAAACTTATGGTACGAGCTGTTTTCTGTTATATATGTTGTTCATAAACTATTGCTTATACACAGTTTTACAGATGTGATCTTATTGAAACAGGAACTGCCGAGTTCTATTGTACCTATACAGATGCCTGACCATGGTCGGGTCAGACTTGCGCTTGGTCACAACATGATGTTTATGTCGACCTACTCAATTTCCCTTGGAGGTGAAAAGATACTTATTCATGGGTGGTCTCAAATAATGAAGGCTCGGCCATCTTGGAGAATAGGACAGTAGATTATGTTCATGCTTTTCCATGGATCTAAAGCGAATATCCTGTTTATTGACCATGTTGCGAGATGAAGCCGCTTTCAGAAGGTTGTGGATGCGCGGGGTGGCGCCTGGGCCTTGTCCTGGGGCTTGGTGGCCTCACCCTTGGTTAACTGTAGGCAAAGTAGCACTGTTCAAGGCATGCTTTTTATGGTTGAACCTGTATAAGTACTCATACTGCTTTCAGCTTTGGTTGTTAAGTGCCCCTGCTGGTTTCAGTTAAGTTTGTTAAGTACTCCTGCTGCTTTCACAGTCTATCGTGTTTCTTCAGTCCTGTCTTCCTCCAGCCGCCAAAACCAAACCAGCACCGTTGGGGCCGCCTGCTTCCACCTCCCACGGCTAGCTGCGCCTCAGTGCACGCATCGCCGCCCCACCGTCTCCTAAATCGTTAACGCCGACGTCCTCCGCGCGCTTTGGTGCACTCGCCGCGGCGCTGCCCTCTCGTGTTGTCAACATGGTCAACAAACAACAGGAATTAGTAGAAGTACGTGGAAAGGATGACAGTAGGGGCCCACCATGTCAGTGTATGGAAAAATAAAATGCTTCCTCCTAGTGTTCTCCTGACATCTGGGACCCACGACATTGTGAGCGGATATAGTCAATAGACAAGAGAACATCACAAGATCGGCTGACACCTGGGACGTAGCTACTCGAGCGGTATTTTTTTGTTTGGTATTGTTGAGACGGAGCAGGGTTTGAACTGGGTTGTGGCCGATCTAGCTCAGGCTTATATTTTATGTTCACCATGTGACCAGCCCAGCTATTTTTTCTTTGTGAAAATGAGCCCAGTTTATTTTTGCTGAAGAATACCCAATCCAGGCCTACTTATTTTTCTACGCCCTGATGGGCTGTAACTCTTTCAAGACGCCTGCAAATCTTAAAAGTAATATGAAATGGGTTGTAAATATAAAAACAAATGACAAATTGGCAATTACTTTATAATTTCTGAATTTTATTACATTTTCATATTCCTATTTCACTGGGCATTAACCTAATTTAAATATATCTTCAAAGTACTTTAAATCTGGCTGGACATTTTGGTATTAAAAATAGTTTGGAACCCACAGAAATATGCTAAATTGGCCCTGGCCAACCAAAAAAAACGACTGCAATAAATTGCATAAGAAGTTACCATGAGCTATATATAAATTATTAAAAAAAGAGGGAGTGGTATGAATTGTGGGCCTGTTTAGTTGACCCGTATGCAAGATTTTTTTAGTTATTATATACGTCAACAAATGATTCTAGCAGACATAACCGTTGGATGTCAATCCAACGGCCGTCGTGTTTCTTCAATCTCGGATCTTCTTGCTCCAGCCGCCAAAGCAGCGCCGACGGGACCGCCTACTCCCGCCTCTCGTGGCCGGCTGTGCTGCCGCGTAGGCCTCAGTGCCCCCTACTACTCAAACCGCTGGCCAGGGCATCCCTCAACTCACCCACACCCCCTGTTATTCTGCGGCAACGGCAGCCTCACACCGCAGCCGAACCGGTGAACGCTCGTACTCCTCTCCGCGTGAGCATCCACTACCGCATCTTCCCCGGCTCGGTGTCGTCCCCTTCCTATGCCTCGTCGTCGTCCACCGCCGTGGTGCTCTCAGCGCAGCGTGGTCAATGTGGTCAACGACCGACTTCCATCGGAAGAGTACTGTACGTGGAGAGCCTGACAACTGGGTCCACATCAGCCGCAAGGAAGTGCCTCCTTATTACGCGGAAAATAATTATTCCTCCACCTAACAGCGGGGACCCACCGGACGGGCCACCAGTATTTTGCGAAAAAAATCGTTTCCCCTTGACTGCTGGGACCCACCGGACGAGCCACCGTATTTCACGAAAAAAACGTTCCCCCCGCTGTCAGCTCGGACCCACCAGAAGTGCCTCCTTATTACGCACAAAAAAATGAATACTCCCCCGGCTAGCTGGGACCCACCTTGGTGGGAGGCTGACTTGTGGGCCTACTAAGTTGACGGGGACGAAGGGCTATGTCAACTTAGTCAATATGAACGATTCTAGCTCCAGTGATCGTATGATGTCCATCCAACGGCAGTAGTGCTTCTTCAACCTCTGGTCTTCTTGCTCCAGCCGCCCAAAGCAGCGCCCGCTGTGCTGACGCGGAGGCCTCACCGCCCCTACTATTCCCACCACCGGCCAGGCCCTGCGGCGACGGCAGCCTCACACCGCAGCCAAACCAGTGAACCCTCGTACTCCTCTCCGCGCGGGCTTCCACTGCCGCGTCTTCCCTGGCTCCGCATTGTCCCCTTCCTAGGCCTCGCCATCGTCCACTACCATGGTGCTCTCGGCGCGGCGTGGTCAATGTGGTCAACGACCGACTTCCATCGGAAGAGTACTGTGCATGGAGACGCTGACAGCTGGGTCGACGGCCACAGCAAGGAAGTGCCTCCTTATTACGTGCAAAATAATTATTCCTCCACCTAACAGCAGGGACCCACCAGACGGGCCACCATATTTCGCAAAAAAACATTTGCCCCTGACTGCTGGGACCTACCAGCTACATCTTCGCATGCAAGGAAGTGCCTGACAGTCGGGACCCACCTGGTCGAAGCGTACGTAGCGTTGTCATTCTGGTCGCGAACGTGTACGTACATATATACTAGACGATGTAGAGGAATGCACGTGTCGTAGTAGAGGCGCGCACGTAGCATGTACACGTCCGTACAGCGGCCAGGGTGCAAGAAAGAAAATACGGCCACGTATGTGTACATACAGGCGGGGTCTCGAACGCCTACTCGCGCATACGTACGGCCAGGGCTCGTGTACATGGCTGGGTCGGAACGGAGAAACAACGTAGTTGTCGTGTTCATGGGGAGGCAACCGAATGCGTCGTGTTCATGGGGAGGCAACGGAATGCGTCATGTTCATCGGGAGGAAACGGAATGCGTCGTGTTCATCGGGAGGGCTTGGACGGAACAAGCGATGGAAATGAGGCCTAGCGTACCGCAGAACGGAGGAGACGGCCTTGTGTTCGACCAGACACATTCGAAACGGGATCCGGTTCATCGGGAGGGGTCTGGCGTACCGCAAAACAGAGGAAACGGACCTCCTACGGTCGAAATGGGGGTCCTGTTGATCAGGAGGGGTGTGGCGTGCCGCAAAATGGACGAAACAGACTTGTGTTGGAGCGCTACGGTCGAAACGGGGGTCCTGTTCATCGGGAGGGGTGTGGCGTACCGCAAAACGAGACTCCACGGGATACTGTTCATCTCCACCGTCGACCCCCTCTAGCCTCCACGAGCTACTTTTCATCCACCGTCGACCTCCTCCAGCCTCCACCTGCGACTGTTCATCCACGGGCTGCTGTTCATCCAGCCTCCATCGTGCGCTACTCCACCGGCTACTGTTCAACCAGCCCTCTCCACGGGCTCTTGTTCAACCACCCCTCCATGGGCTACTATTCATCCTGCCCTCCACCGTCTACTGTTCATCCTGCCCTCCACGGGGTGGTCCTATTCATCCAGCCCTCCACGGGGTCCTGTTCATCCATCCCCAACCGGCTCGATCGATCGGGGTCCTGTTCATCCAGAGGCAACACCATGGGGTCCTGTTCATCCACCCCCACCGGGAACTATTCATCCAAACCCCCCGCAACGCTCACTGTTCATCCAGAGGCAGTATCGATCGGCTTCAATTAGCAGCAGTAGCGAAGGAATCGCTCGATCAGGTTCAGTTAATAGCCATGGATCGATCGCTCGGGTTCAGTAACGCGTAGCCTGCAGTGCAATCGCTCGGGTTCAATTAGAGCCCAACGCCTCGCTCAGGTTCAGTTAGAGCCAACGCCTCGCACACACACGCGTACGTGTACAAGAGAAGCGCGCATCGCTCGGCCCCCAGCCTCCCACCATAACCGGGAACTCCCCAAAATTTTCCTCGCCCTCGCTTCTACCATGGTTTTTTCCGTCATGGACGACCCAAAGAATGTCATGCAGCTGTGTCTCCGGCCCGCCCAGGATGAAAAGCCCATTTTCTGTCATGATTTTTTGTCATAGAAGTAGGAGCCCACCACATCTATGATGATACCGGGTTTTGTCACAATTATCATCATAGAAGTGTCATATGTATGACAGATTTTTTTTCGTTCGGCCCAAAATGTCACGGATCTGTCTTTTTTTTTGTAGTGATACCATGCCAACTTTCAACCTTTTCAGAGTTCATTTGAAGTGCTTTTTAATTTCAGGGTCATATAGCTCAATAATATCAGTAAATGCATGAAAAATAACAAATGAAGTTAGAAAGGGTTGAAAATTGATGATGTGGCTTTGAATGGTGCGTTTTGAACACACAAGAAGTCTAGAGTTCAAATAAGTTCAAAATAATGAAATCCCTTTGTAACAGTTGAGTTTTCGTCCGAAACCCAGATACTTTGAAAGAGATTGTCCATTTTGTACACGAAGTGCATCCAGTTTTCCCCGTAACCATCTCAACTTTTTAGCACATGCTATGTGGGTCAAATGATGATACCATGCCAACTTTCAACCTTTTCAGAGTTCATTGGAAGTGCTTTTGAATTTCAAGGTCATATAGCTAAAAAAATCAGTAAATGGATGAAAAATAACAAATGAAGTCAGAAAGGGTTGAAAATTTATGATGTGGATTTGAATGGTGCATTTTGAACACACAAAAAGTTTGGAGTTCAAATAAGTTTGAAATAATGAAATCCCTGTGTAACGTTGAGTTTTTGTCCGAAACCCTAATACTTCGAAAGAGATTGTCCATTTTGTACACGAAGTGCATCCAGTTTTTCTCGTAACACTCTCAACTTTTTAGCACATGCTATGCGGGTGAAATGATGATACCATGCCAACTTTCAACCTTTTCGGAGTTCATTTGAAGTGCTTTTGAATTTCAGGATCATATAGCTCAAAAATCAGTAAATGCATAAAAAATAACAAATGAAGTCAGATAGGCTTGAAAATTGATGATGTGGATTTGAATGGTGCATTTTGAACACACAAAAAGTCTGGAGTTCAAATAAGTTCAAAATAATGAAATCCCTTTGTAACAGTTGAGTTTTCGTCCAAAACCCTGATACTTCGAAAGAGAATGTCCATTTTGTACACGAAGTGCATCCAGTTTTTCCCGCAACCCTCTCAACATTTTACCACACGCTATGTGGGTGAGATGATGATACCATGCGGACTTTCAACCTTTTCAGAGTTCACTTGAAGTGCTTTTGAATTTCAGGGTCCTATAGCTCGAAAAAATCAATAAATGCATGAAAAATAATAAATGAAGTCAGAAAGGGTTGAAAATTGATGATGTGGCTTTGAGTGGTGCCTTTTGAACACACAAAAAGTCTGGAGTTCAAATAATTTCAAAATAATGAAATCCCTTTGTAAAAGATGAGTTTTCGTCTGAAACCCTAATATATACTTCGATAGAGATTGTCCATTTTGTACATGAAGTGCATCTAGTTTTTCCCGTAACCCTCTCAACTTTTTAGCACATGCTATGTGGGTGAAATGATGATACCATGCCAATTTTCAACCTCTTCAGAGTTCATCTGAAGGCTCTTGCAGAACTTCGTACCATCACGCGCCTGTTACTTTCGCCTAATGATGAAGACATGGTTTTGTTGAATCCTTTGACACTAGACAAATGTGACATGGGGGTCGAGGGTCGGGAACTAGGGTAGAGGGTCGTGGATCGCTGAGCGGTCGAGGGTTGAGGATCATCGAGGGGTCGAGAGGTTGCCTAGCGTCATAGTATTAAAGAAATCCATGGCTTCATCATTAGCCGGAAGTAACCGGGGCATGACGGTAGAAAGTTGTGCAAAGTTATTCTGGAACAGAGTCCCAGATAGGATAATTCGCCTTTTGGTATGAATTTCAGCAAAGGCCTTCCAAATAGCGATATTCGGAAGGCTCTTTCTGAACTTTGTACCAAAAAGCGAATTATCTTATCTGGGACTCTGTTCCAAAACAACTTTGCAGAACTTCATACCATCATGCGCCTATTACTTTCGCCTAATGATGAAGACATGGTTTTGTTGAATCCTTTGACACTAGACAAACGTGACATGAGGGGGTCGAGGGTCGGGAACTAGGGTAGAGGGTCGTGGATCACCGAGCGGTCGAGGGTCGAGGATCGCCGAGGGGTCGAGAGGTTGCCTAGTGTCAAAGTATTGAAGAAATCCATGGCTTCATCATTAGCTGGAAGTAACCGGGGCATGATGGTACGAAGTTGTGCAAAGTTATTATGGAACGGAGTCCCGGATAGGATAATTCGCCTTTTGGTATGAATTTCAGCAAAGGCCTTCCAAATAGTGATATTCGGAAGGCTCTTGCTGAACTTTGTACCAGAAAGCAAATTATCCTATTTGGGACTCCGTTCTAGAACAACTTTGCAGAACTTCGTACCATCATGCGCCTGTTACTTTCGCCTAATGATGAAGACATGGTTTTGTTTAATCCTTTGACACTAGACAAACGTGACATGAGGGGGTCGAGGGTCGGGAAATAGGGTAGAGGGTCATGGATCGCCGAGCGGTCGAGGGTCCAGGGTCGTCCAGGGGTCAAGGGTCCATATTTATCAAGAATGCCCCCATTATGGATGTGCACAAGTTGATCCAAACCCTAGAAGCGCTGCCGAGGCCACCCAAATTTACCAAGTTAAAAGAGCGTTGTCGTCAAGGCCACCCCAAATGCTAGAAGTGTTGCCGAGGCCACCCAAATTTACCAAGTTAAAAGAGCGTTGTCGTCAAGGCCACCCCAAATCCTAGAAGCGTTGCCGAGGCCACCCCAAACCGTAGAAGCATCGAGGACACTAGTATGATTCCTTGTTGTGATTAGCTAGCTAGGTCTACGTTTGCCACTAGTATATCCATCTGACATGTTTGTATATGAATTGCCATGTTGTATATTTGCAGAAACTATGGAGCACCGAGACTTGGAAGCAGAACAGGTGTTGGGGGACATAATCCTCGCCGGAGGTGATGTCATGTCGTATCTCAATGACACCGATGGTATGGAAGGAGAGGGTGAAGCAGGCTACAGTTATCGAACAATGGAGGGGGAAGGACATGATTATGATGGCTCCGGTGACCGAATGTCGGTGGAAGAAGGATATCGTGATGACGGCTCCTATGACCAAACGGAGTCCGGCCAGATATATATATTAATTGATGCATTAATTTTTTTGGTGTGTGCACATATTAACTCTCTTCTTTCTTCTTTTCTAGCCCTCCAGATAGAGGACAACTTCAATAACGAGACAAGGCCCGAAGAAAAAGTTGCGCCAGGATGAAAGGCTCACGATCACAGCAATCGCGCACGATGGCCAACCGATTGAACCCATCCGTACCAAGGAACCATTTTTCTGCTCAGTGTGGGGTTCTTGTTAGGGACATGATCCTGATCAGCATCCACCAATGGTATAAGCCTAAGAACGAAGACCCTGAGGTGTCTTATGTCAACGATAGGTAGAAAGATGATCTTTGGACCACGCTGAAGGCAAATTTCACCCTACCGTCAGAGGAGGATCCGGAGAAGCCAGCTATAGAGCCATTGGTCAAGGCTCATGCTCTTAAGAAGATGGCAGATCTGTTCAGGAGGTGGAAGAATGAGTTGAAAACAACGCTCGTCGACAAAGAAAAGATTCCAGAATTCACCGGCCGATTTGAGAAGATAAGAGATCACTGGGACGCATTTGTAGCCCACAAGACATTTGGAGAAGCGCAACAAGATGTCAGTGACAAACAAGAAAAATGCTGCAAAGAAGGAGCTTCACCATCGCGTGGGGTCAGGTGGCTACCTCAAAGCCCGGCTGTTGTGGGACAAGGCTGAGAATGACCTGCTTGATAAAGGGGTCGAACCAGAGACATTGCACTGGCCAGACCATTCAAGGACTTGGTTCTTCCAGGTTGGGGGAACCTTGGACCCTGAAATAGGGAAGTGCCGTTGGAAGAACTAGTAACTAAATATACCCGTCATGAAGCTTCAGGAGTATATCACCGCAGTGCAGCAAGGGACGTTCGTTCCCGACAGAGAGAATGACAAGCTCACACTGGCCCTCGGGAATCCTGAGCACCCTGGACGGACACAAGGCATACCAGGCTCCATTTCATGGAAGGCTGGGTTTCTTGAGGCAAACAGTTACAAAACCCGAGAGAGGAGGAGAAAAGTGGAACAGACCTAACTACAGAAGCTACATGCAAGGGTACAAGCGCTAGAAGAAAAGGACAGCCAACGACATGTCGAAGCTACCCCGCCATCTCAGCGGAGAAGCAGCGTGGTTTCCACCGAGCTCCTTCAGTAGCCTGACTTCACGGCTCCTGCTAGCTACCCCGTGGATGCTATCATGGAGGCTCAACCTTGCCACCTTATGACGCAATGGCAGAACTTCAAAGTCAAGGCGGATGTCGGCTCCGTTGCACCTCATGAACCCGGCGCAACTTTTCACTGCCGTTCGATTCCAGAAGGACACTACTAGGAAAAGGCCTACTAGTGGTGCACTACAGGTGCGCCACTAGCATCACGCCATTAGTATTGTTTACTAATGGCGCACCATGGGTGCTCCATTAGTATCTGGTATACTAATGGCGCACCATGCAGTGCGCCATTAGTATGTCCCACGGTGCGCCATTAGTATGCCTCCCAGGGGCCATATTTACACATGTGCTCTGGCTTACTAATGGCGCACTGGTTGATGATGCGCCACTAGTGTGCTCTGGCTTACTAATGGCGCACTAGTTGGTGGTGCGCCACTAGTATGAATATTAGGGATTTTTTTCTTTTCTAATTTTTGCATAGGTTACAAAATTTATTACTGGACAGAATATAGACAACACCACACAGCAACAGCAGATTCATTGAATACAATAGAATATTAGTCTCCGAATACAATTCATCATATTAGTCTTCGAATTCAAAAGACCGAACAAAGATAGAACATTACAAGTCTCGAGACCGCGAGTAGCGAGTTTGTCTTCACATTACAAGTCGATATCGATCATCTAAACTACCATTACATAGAAGAGAGCTACGGTCATCACGATGAGCATCATCGCGATGAAACTAGTCTTCATCCGGTTCCTCCTCCGCTCCCTCCTCTCTCCCACTAGATAGCGCGCGTATCTAGATTCCGCCTCCGCCCTAGTGGTGTACCCTTTCTAACTGTTACCACTGAAATGGTGGACCTATCTCCGACACTCCTCCCAGTCGTCGTAGACTCCGGGAACCTTACCCTTGTACACGACATACGACGACATCTCTATGCATTAGCCAAACAAAATGTTAGTAGCAATTCACAAACAATACATAAGCAATATATAAGTATGCAACAAAAGTATCGGAAGAGAAAAGCAAGTCATTAATAGCACGATTCATGGTCCTACTAATAAATAGCATTGATTACATCTAAGTTGAACGACTGTCCAAACCAAAGAGACATACAAGTTCATTAAAGTTTAATTACAACATGAGCTAATCGATATTTCAGAACTACACATAGCATCACTACTTTCGACTCGACTCAGGGACCGGAACATGGACGAAGCCGTCGTTTCTCGTGATGGTCATGAAATCGCGGGCGTTGTCTGCCTACATTTGTAGCATTGTGTCTATCTCACTTTTGGACGGTTGATATCTGAGGTAGAACTACCCCGAGGTACGAAGGACATCTTGATGGATGATTTCCGCAAACTCCGACTGGATGCGAAAGAATTCTTGTCTGATGTCCGCATCCTGGATTGCCGACAAGCTTGCGGCTCAATCTTTGAGATTATTTGGTAGCAGAAGGTGATTATGGTCCCGTACGATCACCCGCATGTGATGGAGGGCGTAGTAGGCATCCTTATGACCGCCAGGCGGCTGCTTGACGCAGGGAACATCGTAGTGTGGGCAAACACGTGATTGCCGTACCTACGAACTGGCCTAGTGAAGGTGCCTCTATATCTGGCATAGCCGGGGAGAACATCATCAAGAACTTTCTTGATATTTGTGTAGTCTTTCTTTGACTGACGGTCCGAGTCAAAATACGTGGCCATGGAATATTTCGGGCTTAAGAGGATGAGTGTGCAATGTGTGTCACTGCACAAAACACGGAATGTTAGAAAAAAAAGAACGATCGAAATCTAAGAAATCATATGTTACGGGGCGGTGAGGGGATGACTTACTCGGGAAAGTAAGGCACGAGGAAGTTATCCTTATCTGGGTTTGCCAGAATTACGCCTTCCAGGTAAGAACTCGCGACTTGCCGGTGCCCAGCGCTTCCCAAGATCTTGGCACGCATGTAGAAGGGGTCGACTGTCACGATGTCCGGGGTCTTGTCTCTAATGATCCGCATCTCCATACTCATCGAAAATAGCCGAACGAAGGTGTAGTGCAGCGGATGAAGGTTAGACATAGCGAAGATGTCATCAAACCGCAGGACGATCATACCCCGATGGCGTTATCCACAAAGCCCTTGCCCTCTGGCACTTTGGCCACGAAAACCGGGTATGCGACATCATTCTCCGAGAGACGCCGCTTCTCCAAAGAAAGAACACTGTCATGCAGACTCCGCATAGCACCGGTTGCAGCATTGAGCAGATTAGTCGGTAGCATTGGCCTACCCACCACATGCACCCTCCTTCAGATATCCTTAGGTGAAGGTGGACCATCCTGAGCACGGATCGTACTCGGTGCCGGCTCGCTGGCACCCTTGTTACCCTTTCTTTTCCGTCCCTTCTTCTGCTGTAATGGGATCAAGTTCTGCTCACAGACCGCCTTTTTGAGTGTGTTGGGGCTGATAATATTTGGCACCTCGGCTATCTGAGGCTCGGTGAAGGTGGCAGCTGGAGGCATCTCTTGAGAACTGAACGCCAGACGACGCCTGTTGCAATTTGGTTTCTCCACGGTACCAACATGATCGCGGTCGTCTTTTTCAGGGTTGGGTTCTTGAGAAGGAGGCCCGAAGAATTCGTCACCGTCCCCATGTTCGGCAAAGTACTTATTAACGTTGGTAAATGTACCGTCGTCATTGTCATCGTCGTCCGGATCCTGTGCCATATGCATGTTCGGATCTTGTTCCATAGGGATGTCCGGCATGTCCGGTAGCGTTGCGGCGGTCTTGCCATGGCTTGGCGCCGGCACGACTGGCGGTGTTGTCTGTGGGGTGGTGTCCCCTGCCCCCAAATGAATCTGGCTCTTTGGCCAAAGCAGGGGCCAACTTACGTAGGCGCTGAGGGTCATCACATCATATTTGTCGGCCCCAGCGGGTCAAATCAGAGGTAACAACTCATCGCAACCTGGCAGCACCCGAACCAGTTCAACCCTATACACGGTGGGTGGCATCGGATTATCGTGGAACACGGGGTTGCCCGGTTGAACGATTCCGTCCATGGCGACATCGATCAACTCGCTTCCCATGAAGTGCAGGAGAGTGCATGGAACGTCGGCGGCGCCTTGCGAAAACATGTAGGGCGTCAGGGATGCCCAGTCAAAGGCAAGGAGGTGAAGTCATCGGCCGAGAGGCTTAATTAGTTACCGTGATGGCGTCGAGCTCGGCTAATGTCGAGGCACCGCCAACGGCGAGCGTGCAACTGACGGAGGGGCCGCTTGCTGCCGAGGTGCCGGCCGGCGTACGGCCGGGTGCATTAAGCTCCAATGCCCGTGCCAGCGTCGGAGACACCAATACCGCCTCCGCCGGAGACACCAATGCCGCCGCCTGCGCGTTGTGCGAGTTGCTGGCCGTGAAGCTGGGAACTGGGGACGACCCCTGTTGGCTGCACGCAATCCACGCTTGCAGCCCCTCAATCAAGGTAGGCACAATGGCGGTCAGCGTCGATCCCAGTTGTTGTTGCACTTGCTCTGGACAATCTCCGGAATCCACGCCACTTGTGCCTTGAGTTCTTGAACCTCGCGCGACTGGCTTTCCGAGCTGGTCTTTCTCTCCTTTCGCCCACCAGTGTTATAGTATGATGACCATTTTGTGGACAAGCCTTTGCCGGCCACACCACCAGCTGACGACAACTTACTAAGCTTATCCTTGTTTTTCATTACGTTCAACGCCCTATTTAGAGCGCTGTCCCAAGGGGTGCTCTGAGACGACCCTGCGCTAGTGCTTTTAGTCTCCTGCAGAAGGAATGTGAACCATTTAGAAATTTGGCTTCGTTAATTAGAATGCAACCATATGGAGCTAATTACGCGGGGGTGTATTCCTTACCAGAACACGCTCAAGTGCCCTGGTCTTCGGATCCGTGGTAAGCTCCTTTGTTACCGGGCCCTCCTTGTACCGGGCCCTGACATTGTTCCTGGTCTGCTTGTCACGATATTTCTCAAAGCGGGGCGGTAGGCCTTGCTCGGCACGCTCCGCGTCCTCCTTGTCCCATATAGGCTCCGCCACTCTGTAACCATCGGGACCAAGTTTCTTTTCCCCTAAGTTCAACTCCCGCATTTCTTTCCCCCACTGACTTGATTCGGAGGTTGCACTGGTCTCGCGCTTGATCTTGAACTCCTTGTAGTCATCTTCGCTGATCGAAGGATTATTCGCCTTGATCTTCTCATAACTATCATCTTTGTCAATCATTCTGTTCACCGCGCTTCTCCAAGTAGACAGGGCCGTGCTCATTTTCGGTGTCAAAACTGGCAGATCTCGGGTAGGGGGTCCCAAACTATGCGTCTAAGGCGGATGGTAACAGGAGGCAGGGGACACGATGTTTTACCCAGGTTCGGGCCCTCTTGATGGAGGTAAAACCCTACGTCCTGCTTGATTATTCTTGATAATATGAGTATTACAAGAGTTAATCTACCACGAGATCGGAGAGGCTAAACCCTAAAATCTAGCCTATGGTATGATTGTATGTTGTCCTACGGACTAAAACCCTCCGGTTTATATAGACACCGGAGGGGGCTAGGGTTACACAAGGTCGGTTACAAAGGAGGAGATATATACATATCCGTATTGCCTAGCTTGCCTTCCACGCCAAGTAGAGTCCCATCCGGACACGGGACAAAGTCTTCAATCTAGTGTCTTCATGGTCCAACAGTCTGGCTGTCCGGAGACCCCCTAATCGAGGACTCCCTCAGTAGCCCCCGAACCAGGCATCAATGACGTCAAGTCCGACACGCAGTATTGTCTTCGGCATTGCAAGGCGGGTTCTTCTCCAAATTTCGAATGTTTGTCAAGTAGTGTCCGGCCCCATAAATGTTGGACCTCTTGGCTTCTGCGCCCAATAAGGGCTATCTTCCATGCGTCGAATGAATACGAGGAGCCAGGGCGTTTTTACATTCGCCCCCATAGCCAGATAAATAAGTTGTCTATTAAAGGGATGGGGATCCTTAGATCCAATCCATATCATCCTCCCCCAGCGAGAATCCATCGGAGCGCGCTTCGGAAAAATCCACTCCAGCATGGCCGACAACCGAAGCTCCTCCTCCCGCCCCCGTAGCCCCAAGCCCGGTGATGAGGAGAGGTGTTCTGTCCCACACAGTCGATTAGTCGAACTGCAGACTAAGGGATTTCTCCCACCAGCGTATATGGTTCCCGTCTGAGCCAGGCTTGCCACCTATAATGGCGGGGAGCAAGCGGAGAGCTTCCCTAGTCCCTCTACGGGGAGTGGGTATGCCTTGTTCCTTACTTGTTAAGGGGACTTGGATTTCCAATTCATCCGTTCCTCCACAGGCTCCTGGAGTTTTAGGCCTCAATTTCATAATTTGACCCCTGCTTCCATATTGCACATCGCCGGCTATGTTACCCTTTGCGAGTTATTCCTGGGCTGCGAGGCTCATTTTGAGCTGTGGAAAAGGTTATTTTGCCTCGTCCCCCGCACACAGAAGGGGTCACTTTATCAAGTGGGCGGAGCCGAAATATGGCGCATCGCCGAAACTGGATACATGTCCGGTACTCCGAAGAAGACGTCCGAAGACTGGCCTTCAGAATGGTTCTATATGGAGGATGTCCCCCTTCCGGACCCTGTTCGGCGGGGTCTTCTTGAGTTCAACAATGCTCCTCTGAAGAAACGCCGAAGTTGGCGCCCACGGAGCCCCCAGGAGGAAGTCAATGGAGAAGTCCTTTACCTGATGAACCGGATTAAAGCGTTGGCTCAATCAGGATTGTCAGTAATCGAGGTTATCTCAATATGCATAATGCGGGGAGTGCAACCACTTCAATATCGAGGGCACCCCCTATGGTGTTTTAACAGGGAAGATGATGCCACCCGTTGCGGGCGTAAGGGTTCGGACAACGCTGCCACTTTAGCAAAAATTCTGTCCGAGTTGTTCAAGGGAGAGGAAGAGGAGTTCACCCGCATCAAGCCACAGGATGGATTCTCCATGTACAACCCTCCAAGATGGGTGAGTTATATCTCCCTACTCCCATTCTTCCCGCATTCTTTGTCGTAGGTATTCACCTTGCCGTTGTGCGGCAGGAACTGCGAAAAGCCATAAGGGAGGTCAACAGCCCATCCCCACAACCAGAGGACCCTGACCGGGCCCTCGGTCCCGGACTCGAAGAAGATCCGGACATATTCGTGGAGCTGATAGACCGACAGTTCTATCAATTAAGCTGTGGTGACGCCATGGTGGCCACTACGGCCGACCATCCCGGACTGCTTCCTGCGTCGCACGTAAGAAAAACCAAAAATCCCAACTCCAAAAACTAGGATCCCCTTTTAGACACTTCACCTACCATATACATATGGTGTTTTACAGGGAAGACCTTCGAGACGCCATGCCGAACCTGCAGCAACTCGCCAACAAGAGGCACCGAGGCCGGGCAGGCCAAAAAGGAAGGCGGCTATGACAGAGATGTCGGCGCAGAGGTATGACAAAAACCCCGCTCCGTGGTTGTCATATTTCTCAAGATGTAATGACGTCCATGTTTCTTTAACAGAAAAAACGGTGTCCTTCCGTTGGCTGGTCCTTCCGTTGCCTCTTCGGTTGGCGGTGCGGAGCACGTTCGGGCGCCGGTCCTTCCGTTGCCTCTTCGGTTGGCTGCCATCTGTGCGTGCTCTGCCATCATCAGTGGTGGCATCCTCGGCGGCACCATCAGTGGTGTCATCCCCGACGCCACTAGGGCTTGTGTAGTCAGGATCGGTGTCTTCCGCGGCGTCCTCATAGCGGTGAGGTCCTTCCTCCATCTCTTGGGACAGGTCCCAAAATTGCTTGCCCGAACCGCCGGCCTCATCGTTGTGGGCCATGTTTCGCTCTAAATAGGAAAAAAGTTTGGTCAAAAGCTGGTTATTGTCAAGGAACAAGATCATGGTCTCATCATTTAGGGTTTGTCGACACCGAGGCATCCTAAAAGCTAAATGTCGGTGTCAAAACCAGCTGATCTCAGATAGGGGGTCCCGAACTGTGCGTCTAAGGCGGATGGTAACAGGAGGCAGGGGACACAATGTTTTACCCAGGTTCGGGCCCTCTTGATGGAGGTAAAACCCTACGTCCTGCTTGATTATTCTTGATAATATGAGTAGTACAAGAGTTGATCTACCACGAGATCAGAGAGGCTAAACCCTAGAAGCTAGCCTATGGTATGCTTGTATGTTGTCCTACGGACTAAACCCTCCGGTTTATATAGACACCGGAGGGGGCTAGGGTTACACAGAGTCGGTTACAAGGAAGGAGATCTACATATCCGTATTGCCAAGCTTGCCTTCCACGCCAAGGAGAGTCCCATCCGTATACGGGACGAAGTCTTCAATCTTGTATCTTCATAGTCCAACAGTCCGGCCAAAGGATATAATCCGGCTGTCCGAATATCCCCTAATCCAGGACTCCCTCAGTAGCCCCTGAACGAGGCTTCAATGACGATGAGTCCGGCGCGCATATTGTCTTCGACATTGCAAGGAGGGTTCCTCCTCCGAATATTTCATAGAAGATTTTGAACACGAGGATCGTGTCCGGCTCTGCAAAACAAGTTACACGTACCACCGTAGAGAGAATAATATTTCCACAAATCTAATCTGCTGACGTACCCCGTAGTGTGACATCACACCACAGCCAGGTCTTTATTCGAATCGTTTTTCATAACCTATCTCAGCGTGTTTCACGAGGCGGTTTCCTTGGCATGTCTTGTCGAAACAGAGATCGTGTCCCCTTATTACGGGATTCCCATTAATACGGACGTGGGTAACCCAACCGCACCATCAATTATGGTGCTTGGGGGACAAGCGAGTTTTACCAGGCTGGTGGGGGTGAGGGAGTCCTGGATTAGGGGTTCTCCGGACAGCCGGACTATATCCTTTGGCCGGACTGCTGGACTATGAAGATATGAGATTGAAGACTTCGATATGCATACCTCCTCCTTTGTAAGGCAAGCTACTTGGCGTGGACTACTTGGCGTGGAAGGCAAGCTAGGCAATACGGATATGCATACCTCCTCCTTTGTAACCGACCTTGTGTAACCCTAGCCTGCTCCGATGTCTTTATAAACCGGAGGGTTTTAGTCCGTAGGACAACATACAATCATACCATAGGCTAGCTTCTAGGGTTTAGCCTCTCTGATCTCGTGGTAGATCAACTGTTGTACTACTCATATTATCACGAATAATCAAGCAGGACGTAGGGTTTTACCTCCATCAAGAGGGCCCGAACCTGGGTAAAACATCGTGTCCCCTGCCTCCTATTACCATCCGCCTTAGACGCACAGTTCGGGACCCCCTACCCAAGATCGCCGGTTTTTACACTGACATTGGTGCTTTCATTGAGAGTTCCTCTGTATCGTCACCGTTAGGCTTGATGGCTCCTTCGATCATTGATAGTGATGTAGTCTAGGGTGATACTTTTCTCCTCGGATAGATCTTTGTATTCGGTGGCTTCGTACTGCGGGCCAACTCGCTTGGCCATCTGGAGCAGATCGAGAGTTATGCCCCTGGCCACCAGGTTAGGTTTGGAAGCTTAAACTACATGTCCGACATCCACATAGACTTGATCTTCGACGGATTCGAGCCCCTGCCAAGTGCGCCGCACGGTCACGATGAGCATGATTTAGCTCTACCATCGGACAGTGTTCAGGAGACCGCACTGTGTCGGTGTACAAAAAGAGGGGTACACTTTTTGTACCCCTATAACTGTGCACGGGCAGTCTGAGCCACGGGCACCACCACACCAAGCAAGGGAAGGGAGGTGAGCCAGGGTAAGACTGAAGCTCAAGAGAACTAGAACGACGCCAAGGCCAAGACCACGAAGAGCAAAGGGGACGAAGCGGACTCCCCCGGCAAGATCCTTGCCGGGAGACAGTTCTAGCAGCCCTGGCAAGACCCTTGCCGCGGCGACTCGTCCCGCGCCTACGGAGCAAACCACCCTTGAGTCCACTGCCCCCAAAGGGCAAGGATTTGGGAGACATCCCCGTGGCGGCATGCAGATCTTTGTGAAGACATTCAAGATCAGATATGCACTAAGGAGACGACAACCCTTGGCGGGATCCCAGCCGAGGAAGACCACAAGGCCCCGGGCAAGCGCCTTGCCGGGGATGACAGCAGGCGCCTCGGCAAGACCCTTGCCGGGGCCCCGGCAAGGCCCTTACCGAGAACACCCGCAGGGCCACCATCAGGCAAACGCCGACTAAGCCTCCACCACCGCATGCATGCAGGTGGCGGCCCAACCAGCTGGGCAGCCACCTGCGTGGCGGCATGTAGATCTTCATGAAGACCCACCACTGCGCCACCTCAGCTGCCTGCCTACCTACGTGGCATCGCAGGCGTCGCTGGCCAGGGCGCGTGTCGACACAAGAAGGAGAGGCGACGGACGAGACATGTCTCTTCCCCCATCCTCGATAAAGCAAGGACACCTAAGCAAGACACACTAAATGCGCCTTCTCATGTAATGCGAGGGATAACCTCGCATCACTATACCCCTTTCCACCTCCTGTGTGCCACTGTGGCAACCCCTTTTTCTATAAAGGGAGGCCCGAGGTGACCAGAGGAGGGATTCGGCTTTTTGGAGCTCCTCACGCCCCATAGCTAGCTCAAGAACACAGATATACAATCCACCAAAGCAGGAGTAGGGTTTTACGCATCCTCGCAGCCCAAACCTGGATAAACGAACCATGTGCTATCTGTTTGATCCGCTCTTCTCACGACCCCGCACCCCGCTAACCACAATACGGATTCTTGTGATCCCATAGGTGTCGTTCCCACCGACATCTCTGGCGCGCCAGGTAGGGGGCGCAGTTGTGAGAATCAGCTTTAGGAGTTAGTTTGGCGCTTCTTCATCATCATGGCGCCCAAGAAGAAGACGACAGTGGCGGTTGGCCAGTCGGAAGCCGGACAGCCCGTCCCGACGCGGGCGAGCAGCGGATCGGTCGCAGAAAGGACCCGGGGCGCTGCTCGCGAACACCAACACCATCCTAGCAGCCGGAGTTTGGGAGGCGGCGATGTTTGTGCCTCTGGTAATGGGCCACATGTCGCCAAATCCAAAGGCGGAGCCAAGCCCTTCGCGGGTGGAGCGGGGCCTTCCAGGGTCATCACCGCCCCGCCCGAATGCGACGCAAGGGCCTCCAAGACTCCCACGCTGGCGCCAACAGCGTGCTGCTCCCAGGCAGCGCGCGACGAACGAGACAGGTCTCTTCCCCCGTCCTCGATAAAGCAAGGACACCTAAGCAAGACACATTAAATGCGCCTTCTCATGTAAAGCGAGGGATAACCTCGCATCACTGTACCCCTTTCCACCTCCTGTGTGCCACTGTGGCAACCCCTTTTCTATAAAAGGAGGCCCGAGGTGACCAGAGGAGGGATTCGGCTTTTTGGAGCTCCTCACGCCCCATAGCTAGCTCAAGAACATAGATATACAATCCACCAAAGCAGGAGTAGGGTTTTACGCATCCTCGCAGCCCAAACCTGGATAAACGAACCGTGTGCTATCTGTTTGATCCGCTCTTCTCATGACCCCGCACCCCGCTAACCACAATACGGATTCTTGTGATCCCATAGGTGTCGTTCCCACCGACATCTCTGGCGCGCCAGGTAGGGGGCGCAGTTGTGAGAATCGGCTTTAGCAGTTAGTTTGGCGCTTCTTCATCATCATGGCGCCCAAGAAGAAGACGACAGTGGCGGTTGGCCAGTCGGAAGCCGGACAGCCCGTCCCGACGCGGGCGAGCAGCGGACCGGTCGCAGAAAGGACCCGGGGCGCTGCTCGCGAACACCAACACCATCCCAGCAGCCGGAGTTTGGGAGGCGGCGATGTTTGTGCCTCTGGTAATGGGCCACATGTCGCCAAATCCAAAGGCGGAGACAAGCCCTTCGCGGGTGGAGCGGGGCCTTCCAGGGTCATCACCGCCCCGCCCGAATGCGACGCAAGGGCCTCCAAGACTCCCACGCCGGCGCCAACAGCGCGCTCCTCCCAGGCAGCGCGCGACGAACGGCGTAATCTCGCCGAAGATCCCGGGCGTCGCCGCGGGAAGAGCCCCGAGCACCACTCCCGGGACGTAGAAGACCTGCCCACTCACCGAGGCGCTGGTGAAAATGGCATGCGACCGCGGAGTCGTGATAGAGCTCCTTCTAACATGGTCAGAAGTCGAAGCGCGTCGCGATCCGTGCAGGTTTTGCTGCCACCGACGCCAGCAGAGGCCTTGGCGCGCGCGCAGTTACTCCTCGACTTTCCTCCCACTACGGGGAAACTCGACGAATGGAGAGCCACTATCCGAAGCCTTGTTGCGGTGGCCAACAAAGACGAACCAAGTCCGGTGTGCCCCCCGGGTCGACGTTCCGATGGAGTCCCGCGGACCAGTGGTGGAAAAGCCGGTGGCGCCGCGACCACGGTGCATTCACCTCTTCCCCATCCGGTACCACGGATGCCAGCTCGTCACGATGTCGCGGGCGACGACATCTCCATAGCATCATCCGACCCATGGACCCACTGTGACCAGCGCCAAGTTCTTCGGGAACGAGCCCATGAAGATGCTCGAACCACTATCAAGTGCCGGCGCAGAGCGCGCCACCAGTCAGACAGGCGAGCAGGGCCTGCTATGAACCACCCGGCCCCGGAGAGCCCTGGAGGCCTACCTTACGAGGTAGGCTGTCCGGCTTTTACCCGTGAGCTGCGGCAGTTCCAGTGGCCCACTCACCATGCCTTCAAACCTGACGTTGGCGAAAAGTACAACGGCAAGACTCACCCGTCTGAGTTCCTCAGCACCTACACCATCGTGATGCAAGCCGCCGGAGCCCACGACGACAAATGCTTGCGAATTACTTTCCATTGTCTCTTAAACCCAACGCCATGTCATGGTTGATGCACTTGCCGGTAGACTCTATTTCCTCCTGGTCGGATTTGTGCCATGAGTTTGTGGGCGCCTTTACTGGAGGTCACCAAGCCCTTGGCCAAGCAAGCAACCTGCATGTCATTCCGCAGAAGGGAGGCGAGAGTCTGCGCAAGTATATACAGAGGTTCAGCCGGGTACAGTACAATATCCATGATGTTCACCCTGCCGCCATCATCAGCGCGTTCCATCAGAACGTGCGTAACCCCAAGATGCGCGAAGAACTGGCAATGAACAAGGTGAAAGATGTGGCAGAACTCTATGTTCTTGCTGATAGATGTGCCCGAGCTGAAGAGGGAAGGAAGTACCCCGGCGAAGATGCCGGCGTGGAAACGGACTCCTCAGATGAGGATACTGCCTCCTCGGCGAAGAAAGGCCGGCGCCGCAACAGGAAGCGCAAAGGTAAAGTTGTGCTTGCCATCGAGGGATTTGACGACGCCGGCTCCGCCAAGAAAACCAAGGCAGATGACCCTGGCAAGGAAATTGCCGGACGTGTCGCCTGCCGGGCCTTGGCGGCTGCTGAGAAGCCAGGAAACTCCGACAAGCAATACTGCAAGATCCATCGCACCAAAGGCCATGATCTCCTGAACTGCCGATAGGTTGAGCTCCTTGCTGAGAAGCAGAGGGCTGAATATGAGAGGCGGGACAAGGAGAAAGGCCAGGACGGTGCTGAGGGGTCCGGCAAGAAGCGTGACGGCCAGGCGGGCCGTCACGGCAAAGATAAACAGTGGGAGAGGCCCGCCCGGGGCCGTGACAAAAAGCCAGAAGAAGATGATCACGAAGAGGACGATGAGTCTGGTGACCAAGAATTTCATAAAGCTACATAGGCCATGTACGTCGATGGCGGCGCCTCGCTGCATACCTCTCACCGCCAGCTTAAACAGTGGGCGCGTGAGATTACAGCGGCGGAACCGTCGTTTGATGCCCAAAGGCCGCTGAAGTGGTCGAGCACACCTATCATTTTTGACACTGAGGATCACCCTGATCGCACTACTGTAGTCGGGTGCATGCCATTGTTGGTTTCACCAATAATACGCAACCTCAAGGTGACAAAGATGCTAGTCGATGGAGGGGCCGGTCTGAACTTAATCTCGCCTGCCGTGATCGAGAAACTGCAGATTCCTGATGAGGACCTCGAAGAGACGGGCACGTTTCAGGGGGTCAACCCGGGAAGAAGTCAACCAAAGGGAAAGGTCACGTTGCCCGTGACTTTTGGGAGTGATCTGAACTACAGGACAGAAGGGATTGTGTTCGACGTTGCCAAGATCCCCTTGCCTTACAACGGGATCCTTGGCCGCCCAACGCTGGCCAAGTTCATGGCGGCGTCACATTACGCCTACAACACCCTGAAGATGCCGGGGCCTATGACGATCATAACCATCCCATCAGACAAGAAGGATGCGCTAATTTGCGCTGACCAACTCTACCAACAAGCAGTTGCAGCAGCCGCCACTGCTAAGGCGCTTGCTCCTGCCGCTGGAGCCCCGGGAAGGCAAAAGAAGAAGATCAGTGAGACCTCAGGCACCCACTCCGGCAAGCGCACCTCTTCGGAGTGTAGCGCTCCCGTCGAGGACGTGCCAGAGAGCTCCGCCGATAGAAACAAGAAGTCGAGGGCCACACTGCCGGGATCCAAGAAGGTTTCTGTCAAGGAGGACGGCATGGGAGGAGCTTTTACCATAAGCTCCACTCTTGATGACAAATAGGAAGACACGCTCGTCACCTTCCTGCGGGCGAATGTCGATGTGTTTGCATGGCAAGCATCCGACATCCCCGGCGTTCCCAGGGAGGTGATTGAGCACCACCTTGCTGTATGTCCTCATACGCGGCCCGTCAAGGAGAAGGTCAGAGAGCAAGCTTTGGAACAACAAGAGTTCATCATAGAGGAGATCCGGAAACTGGAAGCAGCGGGTTTGGTAAGAGGAGTGCTCCATCCAACGTGGTTGGCCAATCCGGTGGTAGTGCGCAAGGAAAATGGGAAGTGGAGGTTGTGTATTGATTACACAGATATTAATAAGGCTTGTCCCAAAGAGCCCTTCCTGTTGCCGTGCATTGACCAGATTGTTGACTCCACAGCTGGGTGTGATGTGTTGTCATTCCTCGATGCCTACTCCGGCTACCACCAGATCTTCATGACAAGGGAAGATGAAGAGAAAACGGCATTCATCAACCATGTGGTACGTATTGCTTTATACGGATGCCTTTTGGGTTGAAGAGTGCTGGTTCAACGTTTGCAAGGGCGGTCCAGATTGGTTTTGAACCCCAGCTCCATAGAAATATGGAAGCTTATATGGATGATATAGTGGTCAAAAGCAAGAACAGGGCAACCCTCATATCAGATTTACAAGAAACATTTTCAAACCTACGCAAGATCAATCTCAAGCTGAACCCTGAGAAGTGCGTCTTCGGCGTCCCGTCTGGCAAGCTTCTCAGGTTATTTGTGTCACAGCGTGGGATAGAGGCCAATCCGGACAAGATCAAAGCTATAGAGCAGATTGAAGCGCCCAAGCGAGTCAAGGATGTGCGTCGGCTTGCTAGTTGCGTTACTGCCATGAGCAGGTTCATTTCCAAGTCCACCGAGCGCGCCCTTCCCTTTTTCAAAATTTTGAAAAAGGCGGGCCCGATGGAGTGGACGCCAGAAGCCGAAGCAGCATTGCGAGATTTGAAGAGGTACCTCTCCTCCACGCCAATACTAGTTGCGCCTAGGCCACAGGAACCGTTGCTGCTGTACCTGGCGGCAACGAACCAGGTGGACAGCGCCGCACTAGTGGCGCAGAGAGAAATTGATGATGAGGTAATAGCAGCAACGGAGCCTGATGCCACCGATGCCGAGACGACGCAGCCAATTGAAGTGCCGCCGAAGAAGAAAATGATGCAGCACCTGGTCTACTTTGTTAGTTCCCTCATGCAGGGGGCTAGATCGAGGTACTCCGGTGTGCAGAAACTGCTCTTCGACCTTCTTATGGCCCCGAGGAAGCTGCGTCACTACTTCCAGGCGCACGAAATCACTGTTGTCACTCGCCTCGCTCTGCAACGGATATTGCACAATCCAGACGCAACGGGAAGGATCGTAGAGTGGGCACTGGAACTGTCCAGCTTTGGCCTCAAGTTTGAGAGTACCTCCACGATTCAAAGCCGAGTCCTGGCGGAGTTCGTTGCAGAATGGACCGCGACACCTGACGAAGAAACCCAAGAGACTGATCTCCCCGGCAAGGAGGCAAGTTGAGACTGGATCATGTACTTTGATGGAGCTTTCTCCTTACAGGGCGCCGGGACTGGCATACTGCTTGTCGCGCCCACCGGAGAGCACCTCAAGTACGTGATCCAGATGCACTTCCCCAGGGAGGTGTCAACAAACAATACGGCTGAGTACGAAGGGCTGCTTGCCGGTCTTAGGATCGCGACAGACCTCGGAATCAAGAAACTCGTCGTCAGAGGCAACTCGCAACTTGTCGTCAAGCAAGTCAACAAGGATTAACAGAGCCCGTTGATGAAGGCCTACGTCAATGAAGTTAGAAAGTTGGAAGAGCGTTTTGACGATATACAGGCAGAATACGTTCCTCGAGCGGAGAATGATATCGCTGATTACCTGTCAAAACGCGCTGCCTCAAGCTACCTGTGGAACCCGGTACCTTTGTGCTTCGGCTAACTCAGCCATCCGTTGATCCATCAACAAAGCAGAACAAGAGGAGAAAATCAAGGCCCGGCAAGTACTTTCCCGCCGAGCTCCCCGAAGCCGCTGGCAAGGATGTTGCCGGAGACACTAAGCCCGCCACGGGACAGCTAGCTCCGACAGAGCATCAAGCTCTTGCCATGGAGACAGCCGCTCCGATAGCGGAGGAAATGCCTTTAGTCCTCGCCATCGAGCCCCACGCTCCAGCGTGGGCACAACATACCATCCGATTCCTCCAAACATGGGAACTTCCTGAGGAGTAGGAAGAAGCGGAAAAAGTAACCCGTCCCTCTACTATGTACCAGTTCGTCGATGACGTCCTGTATAGAAAGAGGCCGAATGGCGTGAAATTGAAGTGTATCCCTCGAGAGGAAGGACTAGGGCTGTTGGCGGAGATACATGGAGGCATATGTGGATCCCACATCGAGTCAAGGGCCCTTGCCGGCAAAGCGTTTTGGCAAGGCTTCTTCTGGCCCACCGCCCTCCAGGATGCGACGACACTAGTCACCAGGTATGGAGCGTGTCAGTTCCATTCAAAGAAGCTTCATCAGCCAGCTCAAGCCCTTCAAACCATTCCTCTCTCCTGGCCTTTCTCGGTCTAGGGGCTCGACACACTGGGCCCTTTCCCCCGCGCTGTCAGGGGCTTTGAGTACTTGTACGTTGCAATCTACAAGTTCACAAAGTGGCCAGAAGTGGAAGCAGTGAGGAAGGTCACAGCAAAGTCAGCCGTCAAGTTCTTCGAAGGACTAGTGTGCCATTTTGGTGTACCCAATAGGGTTATCACCGACAACGGCATGCAGTTCACAAGCCACACCTTCATGCAATATATTCAAGACCTCGGCAGCAAGGTCTGTTTCGCTTCCGTTGCTCACCCACGAAGCAATGGTCAAGCTGAGAGGGAAAATGCTGAAGTACTGCGAGGCCTGAGGACAAAGACCTTTGACAGACTGCACAAGAGTGGAAGGCGCTGGATTGATGAATTGTCGGCGGTTCTTTGGTCAATCAGAACGACACCAAATCGAGCCACCGGCCAGACACCCTTTGCCCTGGTATACGGGTCAGAAGCAGTTCTCCCCATGGAACTCATATACGGGTCACCTCGAGTACTCGCTTATGACGAGCTTGAGCAAGAGCAATTGCGGCAAGATGACGCAACGCTCCTTGAGGAAGATCGTCTTCGGGCGGCTGTGAGAGCAGCGCGCTACCAGCAAGCCTTGCGCCGCTACCATAGCCACAAGGTTCATGCCCGAAGCTTTGAGGAAGGCGACCTTATTCTTCGGTGCGTTCAATCGGCCAAGAATTCTAACAAGTTGACGCCAAAGTGGGAAGGCCCTTATCGGGTAATACGAGTCACCAGGCCCGGCACAGTCCGCCTGGAGACCGTAGATGACGTTCCGGTGAGTAACTCCTGGAACATTGAGCATCTTCGCAAGTTTTACCCGTGAGGCGCGGCTTGCCGGGCCCCCCAGCAAGCCACCTTTTGTACGAGCCTTGCCGGTGACGCATGTAACCCTTTGTACAAAACCAGGCGCAGACCCTGAGCATAAATAAATGAAGCGCTGGCGCCCTAAGTTATAGCATGCATGCTAGGTCGAGTCTCGTCCTTGGTTAGTGTTGATAGTGCTTAGCGGCGACTAACCCCTAGCTTACGGGTCGAGTGTGCGTCTCTTTGTCTTTCTTTTGTCTTCTTTGGTTCACATGACACACAGATATCCGTGCCGAACCACTTGAGGAGGAAAAAAAGAGGAACAGACCAGCATCTAGCCCCCGTCAAGCCAGTATTGCCGGGGGCTGCAAGAGCAAAGATTCACCCACGGCGAACCAGGGTTGCCGCGGACTGCAGCTTCAGATAAGTTCTTCATCCCTTATCACGCATTCCATTATGGACTGAGGTATGTGAAACCTCGTTTTCCCCTAAGCTACCGTGCTCCCATAACTCTAGGCCCTAGGGCTCGTTCCTGGGGCCAAGTTTGGTCGTAGTCGTGGTAGCGAAAGGATGAAACAAGGAGCCTGAACCTGCCTCATCCCTACCTCCGCCAAAGGCGTGAGGAAGGTCGAGCGAAGTGGGGAGACGGAAAGGCCTGTTGCCGGGCAAGGAAATGTTTGTCTTGAAGATATCAAGGATTTACTCCTTGTCGTGGGTTCCACCCGCAAACAAATGACCCAGCAAGCATCCCTTTTTCATTCAAAAACATTCCACTCAGGTATAGTCCATAGGGAATGAAAACATGAATGATGGGATTACAAGTTTTAAATTCAACAAAGGCCCGAAGGCTTACAAACTGAAAAGAGATAAGGTGCCCGTAATCCTTTTCTTGTCCCTCTCCTCAGGAGGCAGGTCAAGGAGGCGAAAAGGACAAAAGGAGCGCCTAGGCGAGCTACGGGTGGCAGAAGACACCAAGAGAACATCTTGGTGGCCGTCCAAAGGCTGGATGGAGATGGCGGCGCCGGAAGGAGAGCTTGAAGACGAGGCGGCAGGACGTCAGCATGCGTCGAAGGCGTCGGTGCCCGCGTACTCCGACTAGACAGCCTTGCCGCCCGCCCTCTTCCTCTTCCGCAGCCTCCCGACGCCAGCCGCCCAAGGAGACGACCCCGAGAAGTTCAAGGAGCCGGCGACACGGATGATGGGGTCGCCGGTGCCGCACGGAGCGGCACCCGACACCTAGTCGGACCCGTCATCCTGCCGCCTACTACCCTCGTCGACGTTGCCGCTATCCTCCTCATCACTCCCGCCTGAGGAGGAGTCTTCACTATCAGAAGAGCTCTCCATGCAGCACCTTGCACGGGTCCCAAAGCACCCGAAGACCTTGACGGAGAGAAGGCCACCCTCCATCAGCTTAAAATGGAGAGTGAGCCCCTCCGTCAAGCGGTAGATATGAGCAAACGTCTTCCATCCCCGACGAGGATACATCACGTGAGGGGCGGGGAAGTCGACGCGGACCCGCGTGCCACTGTTCCGCAGCCCCTCATGTGCAGCCGCAACGATTCCGGCGGATCCAGCTCCATCTCCCGTGCAAATGGAGTCGGGAAACGAAGGCGACGGCGTGGCGGCCGGCGTAGCCTGACAAAGAACTCACAAGGGTCATCCCCAACATGGCCCTCCATTGGAGGAGGAGCTGCTGGCGAGGGCGAGGCCGGCGCGCCGCCCCGTCCTCCTCTTCCCCGAGCGCCCCGTCCTCGCCCACGGCCTCGCCCCCTCCCCCTTCCCCTCGCGGCTGGCTCTGCCACCACAGGCGCAGGAGAAGGAGGGACGCGTTGTCGAGCGGCGACCCTCGCCGCCACTATTGAAGGACCGGGATTCCCTCTCTCCATGACGGATGGAAGGGAGGAGCAGAAGCTGAAGGAAGAAGAAGATGAAAGAATGCAGGACGCCATCCCCCCCTTCCGCTCTTTATAAAGGATCGGGGTTGGGGCTCGGCCGCCCTGCTCGGGCAATCAAGATACGGAAGGCGCAGGGAGCCAGGACTGACCCGCCACCCCAACCAGCGACGGCCCGGTTTCCCGCATCCACCGTTTGCCACCCCAGGCGCATGGGAGACACGTGGCGGACGTGCAGAACCGAGGGGATGGGTGAGACGACCACTCCCCACCCCGTGATCATGGGGAGTGGACGCCTTGAAGATCGCACCTCAGCCCCATTTAGTAAATGGGCCGCGCCTCCACGCCTCCCTCCGTTATGGGGAAGGCGCGAACCGCCCGTTTACTACGATGTGACGCGTGCCTGCGGGAACCAACCCCACGCATGCCGCCCACGTCACACGCGCCTCCCCACGCCGCGCCACGCGCGGGAGTCGTGGGAAGCGCAGCGCGTGAAGAATCTTACCGCGGTAAAAACCGCCCCTCCTGCCCGTGCACCATTTTTGGGCCTAGCCCAACAACGCGTTGCGCTTATGTGTGGCCCAGGCCCGGGGGCTCCTGTCGGTGTACAAAAAGAGGGGTACACTTTTTGTACCCCTATAACTGTGCACGGGCAGTCTGAGCCACGGGCACCACCACACCAAGCAAGGGAAGGAAGGTGAGCCAGGGTAAGACTGAAGCTCAAGAGAACTAGAACGACGCCAAGGCCAAGACCACGAAGAGCAAAGGGGACGAAGTGGACTCCCCCGGCAAGATCCTTGCCGGGAGACAGTTCTAGCATCCCCAGCAAGACCCTTGCCGCGGCGACTCGTCCCGCGCCTACGGAGCAAACCACCCTTGAGTCCACTGCCCCCAAAGGGCAAGGATTTGGGAGACATCCCCGTGGCGGCATGCAGATCTTTGTGAAGACATTCAAGATCAGATATGCACTAAGGAGACGACAACCCTTGGCGGGATCCGAGCCGAGGAAGACCACAAGGACCCCGGCAAGCGCCTTGCCGGGGATGACAGCAGGCGCCTCGGCAAGACCCTTGCCGGGGCCCCGGCAAGGCCCTTACCGAGGACACCCGCAGGGCCACCATCAGGCCCACGCCGACTAAACCTCCACCACCGCATGCATGCAGGTGGCGGCCCAACCAGCTGGGCAGGCACCTGCGTGGCGGCATGCAGATCTTCGTGAAGACCCACCACTGCGCCACCTCAGCTGTCTGCCTACCTATGTGGCATCGCAGGCGTCGCTGGCCAGGGCGCGCGTCGACACAAGAAGGAGCGGCGACGGACGAGACAGGTCTCTTCCCCCGTCCCCGATAAAGCAAGGACACCTAAGCAAGACGCATTAAATGCGCCTTCTCATGTAATGCGAGGGATAACCTCGCATCACTGTACCCCTTTCCACCTCCTGTGTGCCACTGTGGCAACCCCTTTTTCTATAAAAGGAGGCCCGAGGCGACCAAAGGTGGGATTCGGCTTTTTGGAGCTCCTCACGCCCCATAGCTAGCTCAAGAACACAGATATACAATCCACCAAAGCAGGAGTAGGGTTTTACGCATCCTCGCGGCCCGAACCTGGATAAACGAACCGTGTGCTATCTGTTTGATCCGCTCTTCTCACGACCCCGCGCCCCGCTAACCACAGTAGGGATTCTTGTGATCCCATAGGTGTCGTTCCCACCGACACACTTACAACCGCTCTGACCCTCTATTCGGAGCCAACCGCGCCATCCATGGACGGGTGGATAGACCCCGCCACGGAGGCCGTATTCTGAGCAGCGATCGAGCCGAGTATCGACCTTACCCTTCACGGGAGCCGTGATGCCGAACTATCGGATTCTTCCCCGGCCACGGACTCCGAACCGCCTGCGCCCGTGCCTATCGAATCCGACTGGGCACCGATCATGGACTTCACCTCCGTGGATATCTTTCAGCACTCGCCCTTCGGCGACATACTGAACTCATTAAGGTCTCTCTCCATGTCAGGAGAGTCCTGGCCGAACTATGTTCGGCAGGATTGGGATGCGGATGACGAAGAAATTCTCCGCCCACCCACCACCCACTAAGTAGCCACTATCGACAATTTGACCGACATGCTTGACTTCAACTCTGTAGACATCGACGGCATGGACTACGATGCGGCAGACAAAGAGGAACCACTGCCCACAGGGCACTGGACAGCCACCTCATCATATGATATATACATGGTGGACACACCCAAAGAAGGCAATGGCGACAGGACAGTGGAGGATGACCCCTCCAAGAAGCAACCCAAGCGCCGACGTCAGCGGCGCTGCTCTAAGTCTCGCCAAAGCAAAAGCGGTGACACTGGCACATTAGATAATAGCACTCCGGACAGTGCCGAAGACGACAACAATCCCCTCCAGCAAGATTTAGAGCAGGAGGATGGAGAAGCCAGCCCTCCCGAGAGAGCGGCAGATGGAGAGGCGGAGGATGATAATTACATGCCTCCCTCTGAAGACGAGGCAAGCCTCGACTATGACAAATTTGTCGTGCCGGAGGATCCCGTCGAACAAGAGCGCTTCAAGCGCCGGCTTATAGCCACGGCATATAGCCTTAAGAAAAAGCAGTAGCAGCTTCAAGCTGATCAAGATTTCCTAGCTGACAGATGGACTGAAGTCCTTGCGGCCGAGGAATATGAACTCGAATGCCCCTCCAAGAGTTACCCAAAGCGCAGGTTGCTACCCCGACTGAAGGAGGAAGCATTAAAACCTACATCTCCAGCGTATGATGCGGCCGATCGGCCACCTCGTGGCCGCGACAGAGAGGCATTTCAGCCGAAAACTCAGCCCGCACCCCGACGCCACTCAAATAAAAATGACAAGGCATGGAGAAACACGCTAGACCTACGAGACGTATTGGAGGACAAAGCAAAACATGCAAGATCGATCTACGGATCACGGGGGGTGCGCCACTACACGAGACGATAACCGTCACGCCGGATACAGTAAAAGTAAATCCGGCTGGGTCGAACACAGCGGACAAGACTCATTCGAGCTGCGTCGCGACATAGCCCACTACAGAGGCACCGCACACCCCATATGCTTCACAGATGAAGTAATGGATCACCAAATCCCAGAGGGTTTCAAACCTGTAAATATCGAATCATACGACGGCACACCATATCCTGCGACCACCATGGCCCGCGAGGACTTTCTCCTGCGCATCCACATGGCCAGCGGTGACGATCTACATGCCATCAAATACCTCCCACTCAAGCTCAAAGGACAAGCTCGGCATTGGCAAAACAGCCTGCCAGCAGAATCCATTGGCTGTTGGGAAGATCTGGAAGCCGCATTCCTCGACAACTTCCAGGGCACTTACATGCGACCACCAGATGCCGATGACTTGAGCCACATAATTCAGCAGCCAGAGGAATCGGCTAGGAAATTCTGGACACGGTTCCTGACAAAGGAAAATCAAGTCGTCGATTGTCCGGATGCAGAGGCCCTAGCAGCTTTTATGCACAACATCCGCGACGAGTGGCTCGCCCGTCACCTTGGCCAGGAAAAGCCAAAATCTATGGCAGCCCTCATGACACTCATGACCCGCTTTTGCACGGGAGAAGACAGCTGGCTGGCTCGCAGCAATAACATATCAAAGAACCACGGTACTTCAGATACCAAGGACAACAATGGCAGGTCACGTCGCAACAAACATAAGCACCGCGTCAATAGCGACAATACCGAGGATACGGAAGTCAATGCCGGATTCAGAGGCTCTAAACCCGGTCAGCGGAAAAAGCCATTCAAAAGAAGCACTCCAGGCCCGTCTAGTTTGGACCGTATACTCGATCGCTCGTGCCAAATACATGGCACCCCCGACAAGCCAGCCAACCACACCAACAGGGAATCTTGGGTGCTCAAGCAAGCCGGCAAGTTAAATGCCGAAAACAAAGATAAGGGGGCACATAGCGATGACGAGGAGGAGCCCCGGCAGCCGAACACTGGAGGAAAGAAGATGTTCCCTCCACAAGTGCGGACGGTGAACATGATATACGCAACCCACATCCCGAAGAGGGAGCGGAAGCGTGCGTTAAGGGAGTATATGCGTTGGAGCCAGTCGCCCCAAAGTTCAACCCATGGACCTCCTGTCTGATCACCTTCAATCGCAGGGACCATCCCACTAGTATCCGTCATGGCGGATTCGCCGCACGGGTCCTAGACCCAATCATCGACGGATTTCACCTCACTCGAGTCCTTATGGACGGCGGCAGCAGCCTGAACCTGCTTTATCAGGACACAGTGCGCAAAATGGGTATGGACCCTTCAAGGATCAAACCCACAAAAACGACCTTCAAAGGCGTCATACCAAGTCTAGAGGCCCAGTGCATAGGCTCAGTCACACTGGAAGTGGTCCTTGGATCCCCGGATAACTTCCGGAGCGAGGAGTTAATCTTCGATATAGTCCCGTTCCGCAGAGGCTATCATGCACTGCTCGGGCGAACTGCATTTGCGAGATTCAACGCGGTACCTCACTATGCATATCTCAAGCTCAAGATGCCAGGACCTCGGGGGGTCATCACAGTCAATGGAAACACAGAGCGCTCTCTCCGCACGGAGGAGCACACTACGACCCTCGCAGCAGAATCGCAAAGCAGCCTCTTAAGGCTATCCACCAGTTCGGCAATTAAGGACCCGGACACCTTCAAGCGTGCTCGGAGTAATCGGCAACAAGACCGCCTAGCACGTTCTGAGCTCGCATAGCAATGCGGCCCCCACCCCAGTCCTAGCCAAACGCCGAAATCTGTGCCACGCGTACATAATTACACATTGAAAATACCATGGGCACAGGTGTGGCGGGGGGCACGAGTATGGCACGCCCCAAGACGCGGCTCAACTGCACTAGGGGCTTCCCGCTTTGTTATTTTTCTTTCTTTCAGGACTTTAATCTTTGGAAGCCCCATCCGGTAGTACGATTGCCGGACACACGATACAACAACCAAGGAGGCAGAAAGCTACGTCGCATCAACGAATTCCCAGGTGGTCTCTGATAATGAGTGAAATACCTGCTTTAAATACCATTCCTCAGCTTGCCCTTGGAGGGGACACGTCAAATAGTCCTACTTTTTGCTTATCACACTACTTGTATCATTCTGCTTCGACGCACCTTTTTGAATAAACAATGCATAACACTAGACTATTATCGCATTCTCTATTCTTCTTCTTATATATATATATATATATATATATATATATATATATATATATATATATATATATATATATATATATATATATATATATATATATATATGTTCATTCATGACATTGAGCAACCGTACACTCTGGTACGGCCAATACGCCAGGGGCTTAAGCGTACCCCATACTGCGGCGTGAGAAGTCCGAACACTTTCGACAGTGCGGCACCCCGAACTTATAGCATTATATGCATCAGCTCCGAATCATGTCTTGGGTCAATAGTTGGGTTTGCCCGGCTCCCATGTTTTGGTACCTTACGTTCCGCTATATCGGCTAAGGTAGCACTGGGAGAACTACTGCGATTGTGCCCTGGTTCATCTGGGCTAAGCACCTCAGTAGAGAAAGCCAAAACTGACTGTCATGATAAGGCAAGAGTTGGTCGCTGTTCGAGAGGTCTCGAGTCCCTAAAGACTTATGCCGCTTAGAGCAAGGAGTCGGCTTTGTCCGGCTTAAGGCGTGTATAGAGCCCCGAATTCGGCCTTCCAAATACTAGGGGCTTCGCCAAAATTTAAAATTGTAGACTTCTATGGCTAAGTGAGAGTGATAAAGCATTATAGTCTGATTGCCTTGTTCATTGTGCTGAGCACCTCCCTCGAAGGACCCAACAATGGGAAAAAGAGTGCTCAGGTTTATCCGAACAACCCAGCACTCGTGGCATGGGGGCAGAAGACGACGACTGGCCATATTTCAGATTTGATAGACAACCGCACAGAAGGTAATATTTTAAATTCAAACAAGCATTGCATAGCGTATATGAACAAGTTTTCAGAGTACAGGATCACACGAGCAAGTTCACTCAAAAATTACATCCTTCGCACACTCGTATGCCACAAGACGTGCACCCTTCAGAACACCCTCATAAGACATGGGTGGCGATGCTCCTTGCCCTGCGGCGGCCCCTCCTTCACCAGCTTCTCGGCGTCCATCTTGGCCTAGTGCACCTTCGCACGGGCAAAGGCCCGGCGTGCACCTTCGATGCAGACGGACCGCTTTATGACCTCCAGCCGTGGGCAAGCATCTACAAGCCGCCTCACCAGGCCAAAGTAGTTGTTGGGAAGGGAGTCGCCAGGCCACATCCAGATTATAAGGCCCCTCATGGCCTGCTCGGCCGCCTTGTGCAGCTCGACCAGTTGCTTCAGCTGGTCACTCATAGGCATCGGGTGTTCGATCCCAGTATATTGAGACCAGAACAACTTCTCCGTCGAGCTTCCCTCCTCGGCCTGGTAATATTTCGCGGCATCCGACACGCTGCGGGGTAAATTTGCGAATGCTCCTGGAGAGCTCTGGACTCGGGTAAGTAACAAGTAATTTCCTTTCACATGATTGCTTTGCATATTGAATGCCTTACCCGCTGCTATCTTGCTCATCGGCTCAATTTCCTAGAGGGCCTTTTGCACTTAGGCCTTGGCATGCTTTGTGCTCTCGAGGGCCGCGGCAAGCTCAGACTCTCGCGTCTTCGAGTGAAGCTCCAAAGCCTCGTGCTTCTTCACGAGAGCCTGGAGCTCTTGCTGCACCTCGCCCACCCGTGCCTCTATTTTTTCCCGCTCGGTGCGCTCCTTGGCCGCTTTGTTTTCGGCCTCGGACAGCGCTTCCTTCAGGGTCGCCACTTCGGTCGTGGCCCCTGACACATCCATGATGATCCTGTCATTTCGCAACCGCATCTTGGCAAGGCATTACTTACCGAAGTGCCAGGGGCCACGACCGAAGTGGCGACCCTGAAGCAAGCGTTGTCCGAGGCCGAAAACAAAGCGGCCAAGGAGCGCACCGAGCGGGAAAAACAGGAGGCACGGGTGGGCGAGGTGCGGCAAGAGCTCCAGGCTCTCGTGAAAAAGCACGAGGCTTTGGAGCTTGACTCGAAGATGCGAGAGTCCGAGCTTGCCGCGGCCCTCGAGAGCACGAAGCATGCCAAGGCTGAAGCCCAATAGGCCCTCCAGGAAATTAAGGCGATGAGGAACATAGTGGCGGGTAAGGCATTCAATATGCAAAGCAAGCATGTGAAAGTAAATTAGTTGTTACTTACCCGAGTCCGGAGCTCTCCAGGAGCATTCGCAGATTTGTCCCGCAGCGTGTCGGATGCCGCGAAATATTACCAGGCCGAGGTGGGAAGCTCGACGGAGAAGTTGTTCTGGTCTCAGTATATTGGGACCGAACATCTGACACTACTGGAATCAGCTACTTTGCCATCTGCCAGCTCTTTGCCGTCAGCTAGCAGACGGCAAAGAAGCTCTTTGCCATCAGCTACCAAAATGCAGACGGCAAAGAACTGGCTGATGGCAAAGACATAATTTGCCATCAGCCAGTTCTTTGCCGTTGGCTAGCGGACGGCAAAGAGGGAGGGGGCCCCACTGACGAGCTGCAAAAAAAACCTAACGGCCCCCCCTCTTTGCCGTCCTCTAGCGGACGACAAAGAGCAAAAAGGCGGATGGCAAAGGGGGCGGACGGCAAAGGGGGGCGGACGGCAAAGAGGGAGGGCCCCACTAACGTTAACGGCCGCCCCACCCCGCCCCTCTCTCTCTTTCTCTCCCCTCGCCGCCGCCCCGTCGCCCCACCACCCCGCCGCCGCCCCAGCGCCCCCCCCGCCCCATCGCCCCACCACCCCGCCGCCGCCCCGGCGCCCCCCCTCGCCCCGTCGCCCCCGTCGCCCCCCGGCCCTGCCGTCTGGGCGCCGCCACGCCCCGGCGCCCCGGCCCCGTTGCCACTACCGCTGCCCCAGGCCGCCTCGCCCCCCTCCTCCGCCGCCCCAGGCCGCCCCGCCCTCCTCCTCCACCCAGGTGAGCTCTCCTACCTCCTTTTTTCCTTTTTTCTGTTTTTTAGTTTTAGGTTTATGTTTAGTTTAGATTTAGTTTTTGTTTTAGTTTTAGGATTAGTTTTAGGTTTATAGGTTTAGTTTTAGTTTAGTTTTAGGTTTAGATTTAGTTTTTTCCTTTTTCTGGTTTTTTAGTTTTAGGTTTAGGTTTAGTTTAGTTTTAGGAAAGAAGAAGAAGAGAAAAAGAGGAGAGGAGAAGAACAAGAAGAGGAGGAGGAGAAGAAAAAAGAAGAAGAGGAAGAAGAAGAAGAAAAAAGAGGAGAGGAGGAGAAGAAGATGAGGAAAAGGGAAAGGAGGAAGAAGAAGAAGAAGAAGAAGAAGAAGAAGAAGGAAAAAAAAGGAAGAAAAGGAAGAAGATGAAGAAGAAGAAAAGGAAAAAAAGGAAAAAAAAACCCGACCCGACACGGTACCCAGACCCCGACCCGGCACCCCGACACGACACCCCGACCCCGACACCCTGACCCCGACCCCGAGACCCCGAGACCCCGACCCCGACACCCCGACCCCAACCCCGACCCCGACCCCGACACCCCGACCCCGAGCCTGACCCGATACAAACACCCCGACACCCGGACCCCCCGAGCCTGACCCGACACCCCGACCCCGAGCCTGACCCGACACCCTGACCCCGACACCGCACCCTGACCCCGAAACAACACCCCGACACCGACACGGCACTACCCCGACATCGACACGACACCCCGACCCGACACGGTACCCAGACCCCGACCCGGCACCCCGACACGACACCCCGACCCTGAGACCTCGACCCCGACACCCCGACCCCGAGACCCCGAGTTCCCGATCCCGACACCCCGACCCCGACCCCGACACCCCGACCCCGAGCCTGACCCGACACCCCGACCCCGACACCCCGACCCTGAGCCTGACTCGACACCCTGACCCCGACACCACACCCCGACCCCGAAACAACACCCCGACACCGACACCGCACTACCCCGACATCGACACGACACCCCGACCCCCCGACCCCAAAACAGCACCCCGACGCCGACACGGCACCCCGACACCGACAGGACACCCTGACCCCCGACACCTCCCGAAAAGGTGTTCTTTGGCCTTCCAGAGGCCGACGGGGTCATATATTTGTGAATTATTAGTTAGGTCATATATTTTTCGATTTTGTTATGAAAAACATCATATATAATTGTGTTGATCGTGTAGTTTTAAATGTGCAGTTGTTTCATCGCTGCAAGGTTTGGTGTTCGACGACCTCGCCGTGCGTTTGACGAGCTCTGCCCCTTCGTTCGTGGGTGAGCACAAATGACAAGTCCTCCTCCCCCATTAATTATTTGATCTATTCTGATGAAACTTGATAGCTAGCTATATATGTGTCTTGAATCATCAGTATGCGTAACCAATATGTGTCTCCCGTTCGAAAGCGTCATAGTTATAAATATGCATGCATTTGCATATTTATAACCTTGATTCTTTCGAATTGTCCAACGCTATCCATGGACAGCCCGAGTATGTGTAGATTGGGTTCGTTTTCCCATATGCTTTGCTCCGGATCCGACGCATAAATTTCGTCAGTGCCTCCCCTGTTGTTCTCTGGGTACACATCCTCTCTCTTTATTGCAGAGAGGTGTATCGGGAGAACAGTGGGGAGGTGCTACCGAAATTTTGCGTCGGATCCGGGGCATAGCATGGGAAAATGAACACAATCTACACATACACGGGTGGGATTAGGACCTATCATTACCTATTAGAGTGTAGGTTGCATGGACGTAATAAAATTGACAAAGTAGATCAACTGATGAATATATACATGGTGAATTACATATATAATTGTTGTGTGTCCAGTAGCTCTAAAAGTCAAGATGAGTGACCGTGCGTGGATGTATACCGATCACACTGGCCAGAACAAATGGAGCGCTGAATGGTTCACAAAAACCAAGGGGTTTGTGCAAGCCGCATTTGCAAATGGCCAAAAGAAAACCTGGTGCCCCTGTTTCCGGTGCGGCAATTGGGAAAAGAAGACAGAGGCTGAAATGGGCAAATACCTGTAGAAGAGTGGTTTTACGCCCGATTATACGGTGTGGACATTTCATGGTGAGTCTGCCCAACGTGACCGAGCTGAGGTGGATCGTCGTCGCACTGACGAGCATGGTACCGGGATGGAAAACATGGTGCAAGACTAAAATGTCCGCTCCACGAGCACACTGAGCTTTGTTAGTTGGATGCCATCTCATAGGTAATGGCTCTGAAGGCTCAGTTCAACTTGGGCAGAGAATGCTATGACGCAATTATGACAGTATTTGGATGCTTTCTACCCAAAGGCCATGTAATGCCTGCAAACCTGTACCAGTCGGACAAAATCCTCCGTGCACTGAAGATGCCCTGTGAGAAGATACATGCCTGTGAGAAAGGATGTGCCTTATTTAGGCTTGACTATGCGGACTTGAACTATTGTCCCATTTTCAAGTCTTCCAGGTATATTGTGGTAGACAACGGTATGGGTGAGAAGACACAGACCAAAATCCCCATTAGTGTTCTTCGGTATATGCCAATCGTACCAAGACTTCAACGTCTTTTCATGGTCGAAGAGACGGCCAGACAGATGACATGGCACAAAATAGGCAAAAGAACCAAACTAGATGCAGATGGGAATCTAATGATGGTACACACATCGGATGGTGTTGCGTGGAAAAAGTTTGATGAATTACATGCTGACAAAGCGGTAGATCCGAGGCATCCTCGAGTCGGCATTAGCACGGATGGGTTTAGTGTGTTTTGTATGACGGTAGCCCAATACAGTTGTTGGCCCGTATTTGTATTTCCACTCAATCTCCCCCCCGGAAAGATTATGCAAAGAAAGAACATTTTCCTGACGTTGATAATTCCAGGACCCAACTATCCGGGGAAAAATATGAATGTGTACATGCAGCCGCTTAAGGACGAATTGCAAGAAGCCTGGGATAATGGGTTCAAGACATACGACGCCTTTAGCAAACGGAACTTCATAATGCGTGTCTGGTACATGTACTCGACGCATGACTTGCCGGCGTATGCGCTATTCGTTGGCTGGTGTGTGCATGGAAGGTTCCCGTGCCCCACATGCGAGGGAGCTTTTGAGTTTCGTTGGCTTTAGGCCGGTCGCAAGTTTTCTTGCTTCGACATGCATAGACAGTTCCTGGATCCTCGCCATAAGTTCAGGAAAGACAAGAAGAACTTCATTAGGGGTAGAGTTGTCAAAAACTCTGCACCACCTGCATTGACAGGCCAACAGACCCTGGATCAGTTAAACGCTCTCGAGCCAGATCCACAACGTCCAGGGTACTTCAAGGGGTATAATACTAAGCACGCGTGGACTCACAAAACATGCTTATGGGATCTGCCTTACTTCAAAGACCTCCTTTGCCCACACAACATCGACGTGATGCACACTGAGAAGAATATCGCCGAGGCACTTTTTGGTACATTGTTCGGCATAGATGGGAAGTCAAAGGATAATACTAAGGCTAGAGTCGATCTGGAGGCGCTATGTGATAGGCCGTTACAAAACATGAAAGAACCGAAAGGAAAGCAGAACTGGACGAAGCCAAAGGCATGGTTCAATCTTGGAAGGCCAGCCATGAGGGAAATTCTCTTGTGGGTGCAACAGCAGTTGATGTTCCCCGATGGGTATGCAGCGAATCTAAAGAGGGGAGCGAATCTTGATAAACTGAAGATATTTGGTCTCAAGAGTCATGATTGGCACATATGGATTGAGCGGGTAATGCCGGTGATGTTGCGTGGCTTCATCCCTGAGGATGAATGGCTAGTACTGGCAGAACTCAGCTATTTCTTCTGTGTTCTTTGTGTGAAAGAACTATCGCCTGGCATGCTAGAAGAAATGGAAGAGTTGGTACTTTTTTTATGTTGTACTAATTTCGTTTATTCTATGTCATGGCAGGTGTTGAAAGATGGTGGGGGCTGGTCGGGAGCGCGCCGAGGCCCCTTCTTCGTCGGCGCGTGGTGTGATGTCTTCCATTCCACACGCACCTCTCCGCCGAGCGTTGCTGGACAGTATGGCGACACTGCTGGGCCCTTCTTCATCGACCGCGGTGCCCAGCAGGGGACGAGGTAAAAAGAAGAGAGGAGGTGGAGCACGTGGTCACGGGAGAGGAGGTAGGGTGACTCTTACGGCGCCTTCCTCGCCGCCGCCCCCAGCTGTTTCACCCGAGCACGTGACTGCTAGGGTGGACTCGTCTGAGGAGGAGGCTGCACGGACTCCGGTCCATGAGCCTCCGGTCCACGGGTCTTCGGCCCACGAGCCTCGGGTCGATGGGCCTTCGACCCACGAGACCCCGAAGGAGCACACGTCTGGATGGGGTACCTGGCCTGAGGAGCCGAGTGGCCACACTGATGATGGCGGGGAGCCGAGTGGCCATGCTGATGATGGCGGGGAGCCGACTGATGAGGAGGGGAGGAGGGGGGCAACGTCTACCAGCGTGGTGCTACACGACTCCTGTCCATGCCGGCGACCCGCGAGCAGAGGTGGTTGATTTTCCCTGATGGGGAGAGGTAAGTGCATTTAATCTTTTTGTACCTTCTGCATTCACGTTTCTTCAAATAACTGATGTGTTGGCCTTGTCATGCTACAGGGGTTGGGACCACCATGAAAGTGTCCGCCGGCCCAACTCCTTCCTTGGGGTTCTAATTTGGCAAAACTTCCCGGGGTTTGTCATGTTGCCTGGTGAGGGTCGGCTTCCAGAGGTTGGATTGACTTGGGAGCACTACTTGGCTGCCCCGGCCCCGCCGGGTGAGATTATCGACGGTGTCTTGTGCAAGACGAGGGCAGACGTCGTGATCAGAAAGTTCCGGGTAATTGCTCCTTTACACAATTAAAAATCTTCAACTAGCTAGTTATTAATTGTACTAATCAATATTTTCTCATTTGATTGCAGACATTCTACAGGTGTGAGGAGGGATACGAGGAGGAGGCGGATCATGTTATCCACAAGGAGTGCAAGCGCCTACTTCAGAACTTACGGCATGAGGTTCGGGTGCAGGCTGTTCGAGACTACTACGCCGGGCGTGGTATCAAGAAGCCCAAGCAGGAGAGCCGCGATAAGTTCTTGAGTAAGGAGAAGTACATGAAGGTAATTCTTAAGGCCATGTACTTACTTCCTTCATTTAGTAATTCATAGCCGTAGCGCTCAAGTTTCTATTTGCTAACTTAGGCCCCTCCGAGATGGTGTGCGGATCGGATGGATTGTTGGGAGGTGTTGGTCAATGAGTGGTGCTCAAAAGAATGGCTGGCCACCACAAAGAGGCCAAGGACAAACGTGCCCAAATGAAAGGTGTGCCACACCACCAAGGCAGCTCCAACTTATTTCAGTACGGGCAGAACTGGGTATGTGGTTTGCTTCATGATTCATGCAATTTTTTCATCATGCTAGCTTTAGCCCTTTAATTACTAATTTACTTTGTTTCTCTCTTTCAGGCATGCTACAATAAGGCGGATAAGGTGCCAGAGGTGTACGACCTGTATGCCATGGCCCACACTGGCCCTTACAAGAAAGTCAAGGCATTCTCTGCGTCTGACCTCCATGATCCAAAGAACTTCACCAACATCTCCGCCCACGACAAGCTCGTGCAATATAGAGATCAGGGGAAGGCGAGGAAAGGGGAGGACTTTAACCCGAGCCAGGGTCCCATTGATACAGAGCTGCTGATGATATCTGGTGGCGGGAGGTCCCATGGCTCCATAGCCATGGGAGATGGACTTATCCGTTGTCCTAGCACTCTCCCGGTGATCAAGGCGTGCCAGTCGAGCTCTGCTCCTGAGATAAGGCCTCGTCAACGGCCAGTCGAACTCGCCTTCAAGGTTAGTTATACGTACTCAGCTATCTTTCTCCATTACATTGTGTGCGCTTCCATCAATGATTACAAATGGTCATGTGAGTGGTGTTGCAGGCTGCTATACAGAGTGAGAGAGATAGAACGGAGAAACTTCTGGCGGAGGCGGCGGAGAGGCAGCGGGAGTTGGTGGAGAGGATGACAAAGATGTTGGAGGAGGAGAGGGCACGGAATGACATGCATGCAAGGGCCATGTACGAGCTCCTTGTGGTAAGTTTCTTCTGCAGATTACTTGCTAGTCTTAACATTTGAGTCTCATTACTAACTAGTATGACTCTGTTGTGAAAACCAAATGTGTAGTATGTGTGCGAGAAATCCGGTCAGACCGCTCCGCCGATGCCAGTGATTGCTCCTGGGAGCACGGTGAGTTTAATTTGAATGGAAATTACTTTCTAGTCTTAACATTTGAGTGTCATAATGCTAACGAGACATTGGAAATGATCTTTGGTGCAGCTTAACTCCAGAAACGCATCGCATGATCATTCTCTAGCTACCGGTGCAAGCCAGCCCGCTCCTTCTCCAGCTACCGGCGCGAGCCAGCCCACTCCTACATCTCCGTGATCACGGTAAGTTTCTCTAGTATTTTTCTTAACAAATGCATAAAGACCTAGACTTAGCTTTATTTCCTTCAATATGCTTACCATAATGACCTAGAGTTAGCTTCTTTTCCTCCAAAATGACTTAATAAGCTTACTGACCTCATAAACCATCCATTCTACCTAAGTTAGCTCTAAAATGACTTATTTTACCTTAGTTAGCTTACAAGTGATCCAATTTATCCAAGTTAGCTCTAAAATGACCCATTTTACGTAGATTAGCTCCTAAATGATCCATTTTACCTACGCTAGCTTTAAAATGACCCATTTCACCTAGGTTAGCTCCAAAATGACCCATTTCACCTAGGTTAGCTCCAAAATGACCCATTTCACCTAAGTTAGCTCAAAAACGATCCATTTTACCTTAGTTAGCTCAAAAACGTGGCATTTCACCTTAGTTAGCTCATAAAAGACCCATTTCAACTAAGTTAGCTCCAAAATGATCAATTTCACCTAGGTTAGCTCATAAACGACCCATTTCACCTAAGTTATCTCAAAAACGATCCATTTTACCTTAGTTAGCTGAAAAACGTGGCATTTCACCTTAGTTAGCTAAAAGACCCATTTCAACTAAGTTAGCGCCAAAATGATCAATTTCACCAGGTTAGCTCATAAACGACCCATTTCACCTAAGTTAGCTCAAAACGATCCATTTTACCTTAGTTAGCTCAAAAACGAGGCATTTCACCTTAGTTAGCTCATAAAAGACCCATTTCAACTAAGTTAGCTCCAAAATGATCAATTTCACCTAGGTTAGCTCATAAACGACCCATTTCACCTAAGTTGGCTCAAAAACGATCCATTTTACCTTAGTTAGCTCAAAAACGTGGCATTTCACCTTAGTTAGCTCATAAAAGACCCATTTCAACTAAGTTAGCTCCAAAATGATCAATTTCACCTAGGTTAGCTCATAAACGACCCATTTCACCTAAGTTAGCTAAAAAACGATCCATTTTACCTTAGTTAGCTCAAAAACGTGGCATTTCACCTTAGTTAGCTCATAAAAGACCCATTTCAACTAAATTAGCTCCAAAATGATCAATTTCACCTAGGTTAGCTCATAAACGACCCATTTCACCTAAGTTAGCTCAAAAACGATCCATTTTACCTTACCTAGCTCAAAAACATGCCATTTCACCTTAGTTAGCTCATAAAAGACCCATTTCAACTAAGTTAGCTCCAAAATGATCAAGTTCACCTATGTTAGCTCATAAACGACCCATTTGACCTAGGTTAGCTCATAAATGACCCATTTCACATAGGTTAGCTCATAAACAACCTATTTCACCTAGGTTAGCTCATAAACTACCCATTTCACCTAGGTTAGCTCATAAACGTTGCATTTCACCTAAGTTAGCTAATATATTGCATATACTTCTTCTTCTAATCTTCTTCTTATATTCTTTTTCTTCTAGTCTTCTTTTTCTAACTTTCTTATTTGTCATTTTGCAGGTTTCATTCACTTCACGGAAGCCAGCTTCCTATGATGGATTGCTTGCTTTTTCCTATTTTTTCCTTTGATGCACTTCTTGTATTCTGCTCGCTTGCTATGATGAAACTTTGCATATTGTAATATGTATGGATCGATGGAACTATGTGCAACCTACTATGTATGTATGGATGGATATATATGTGCTGGATATTTATTATGTTGTATATATATGTGCTGGATATTTATGTGATGGATATATATGTGTTGTGAAATATTTGTTGTGATAATTGTTGGATATAAGAAAAACAGAACAAAAAAGAGGCAGTGCAGGCTCTTTGCCGTCCGCGGCAGACGGCAAAGACCCCTTTGCCGTCGGTGGCAGACGGCAAAGGGGGCACGTGGCGCCCACCTGTGCTTCCTGGGGATGGACCATTTGGCCAATTTGTCTACCGTGGCGGACGGCAAAGCCAAGCTGATGGCAAAGACTTTGCCTTTGTCGTCCACCGGGCGGACGGCAAAAAAGAGCGGGCGCTGACGTATAGCTGACATCGTCTGGCGGATGGCAAAGAGGCGCTCAAATTTGCCGTCCGCTGGCGGACGGCAAAGGCCGCTGTTAGCCGCCTGACGGAGTGACGCTGGCGGACGTGCAACATTTTGCCATCCCCCCTCTTTGACGTCAGCCACTGTAGGCCGGCGGCAAAGGACCTGTTTGCCGACCCTATCTTTGCCGTCACTATTTGTCGTCCGCGGCGGACGGCAGAGTGCTTTGCTGTCAGTCGTCCCTGCCTTTGCCGTCCGCCATGGCAGACGGCAAAGTACTGGATTCCTGTAGTGCGATGCCTATGAGCGACCAGCTGAAGCGACTGGTCGAGCTGCACAAGGCGGCCGAACAGGCCATGAGAGGCCTTATAGTCCGGATGTGGCCTGGCAACTCCCTTCCCAACAGCTACTTCGGCCTGGTGAGGCGGCTTGTGGATGCCTGCCCACGGCTGGAGGACATGAAGCGGTCCGTCTGCATCAAAGGTGCACGCCGGGCCTTTGCCCGTGCGAAGGTGCACTGGGCCAAGATGGACGCCGAGAAGCTGGTAAAGGAGGGTCCGCCGCAGGGCAAGGAGCATTGCCACCCTGAGATGTATTATGAGGGTGTCCTGAAGGGTGCTCGTCTTGTGGCGGACAAGTATGGGAAGGATGTAATTTTTGAATGAACTTGCTCGTGTGATCCTATATTATGGAAACTTGTTCATGTGCGTTATGCAACGCTTGTTTGAATTTAAAATATTACCTTCTGTGCGGCTGTTTGTTAAATCTGAGAGATGGCCAGTCGTGGGCTTCTGCCCCCATGCCACGAGTGCTGGGGTGTTTGGGATAAATCTGGGCACTCTTTTTCCCATTGTTGGGTCCTTCGAGGGAGGTGCTCAGTACAATGAACAAGGCAATCAGACTATAATGATTTATAACTCTCACTTAGCCGTAGAAGTCTACAATTTTAAATTTTGGCGAAGCCCCTAGTATTCGGAAGGCCGAATTCGGGGTGCTATACACGCCTTAAGCCGGACAAAGCCGACTCCTCGCTCTAAGCAGCATAAGTCTTTAGGGACTTGAGACCTCTCGAACAGCGACCGGATCTCGCCTTATCATGATAGTCAGTTTTAGCTTTCTCTACTGAGGTGCTTAGCCCAGATGAACCGGGGCACAATCGCAGTAGTTCTCCCATTGCTACCTTAGCCGATATAGTGGAACGTAAGGTACCAAAACATGGGAGCCGGGAAAACCCAACTATTGACCCAAGACATGATTCGGAGCTGATGCATATAATGCTATAAGTTCGGGGTGCTGGACTGTCAAAAGTGTTCGGACTTCTCACGCCGTATTATGGGGTATGCTTAAGCCCCTGGCGTATTGGCCGTACCAGAGTGTACGGGTGCTGAATGTCATGAATGAACATATATATATATATATATAAGGAAAGAATAGAGAATGCGGTAATAGTCTAGTGATATGCATTATTTATTCAAAAAGGTGCGTCGAAGCAGAATGATACAAGTAGTGCGTTAAGCAAAAAGTAGGACTATTTGACATGTCCCCTCCACGGGCAAGCTGAGGAATAGTATTTAAAGCAGGTATTTCACTCATTTATCGGAGACCACCTGGGAATTCCATGATGCGACGTAGCTTTCTACCTCCTTGGTTGTTGTATTGTGTGTTCGGCAATCGTGCTGCCGGACGAGGTTTCCAGAGATTAAAGTCCTAAAAGAGAGAGAAATAATAAAGCGGGAAGCCCCTAGTGCGGTTGAGCCGAGTCTTGGGGCGTGCCGTACTCGTGCCCCCCTCCCCACCTGTGCCCATGGTATTTTCAATGCGTAATTATGTACGCGTGGCATAGATTTTGCCGTTTGGCTGGGACTGGGGTGGGGGCCATATTGCTATGCAAGCTCAGAACATGCCAGACAGTCTTGTTGCCGATTACTCTGGGCGCGCTTGAAGGTGTCCGGGTCTTTAATCGCTGAACTGGTGGATTGCCTTAAGAGGCTGGTTTTTCCGCTTCTGCTGCAAGGGCCGCAGTGTGCTCCTCCGTGCGGAGTGAGCGCTTTGTGTTTCCATTGACTGTGATGACCCCCCGAGATCCTGGCATCTTGAGCTTGAGATATGCATAGTGCGGTACCGCGTTGAATCTCGCAAATGCGGTTCGCCCGAGCAGTGCATGATAGCCGCTGCGGAACGGGACTATATCGAATATTAACTCCTCGCTTCGGAAGTTATCCGGGGATCCGAAGACCACTTCCAGTGTGACTGAGCCTATGCACTGGGCCTCTAGACTTGGTATGACGCCTTTGAAGGTCGTTTTTGTGGGTTTGATCCTTGAGGGGTCTATACCCATTTTCCGCATTGTGTCCTAATAAAGCAGGTTCAGGCTGCTGCCGCCGTCCATAAGGACTCGAGTGAGGTGAAATCCGTCGATGATTGGGTCTAGGACCCGCGCGATGAATCCGCCATGACAGATACTAGTGGGATGGTCCCTGCGATCGAAGGTGATCAGACAGGAGGACCATGGGTTGAACTTTGGGGCGACTGGCTCCAAGGCATATACATCCCTTAACGCACGCTTCCGCTCCCTCTTGGGGATGTGGGTTGCGTGTATCATGTTCACCGTCCGCACTTGTGGGGGGAACCTCTTCTGTCCTCCGGTGTTCGGCTGCCGAGGCACCTCCTCATCATCGCTATGTAGCTCATTATCTTTGTTTTCGGTGTTTAACTTGTCGGCCTCCTTGAACACCCAACATTCCCTGTTGGTGTGGTTGGCTGGCTTGTTGGGGGTGCCATGTATTTGGTACGAGCGAACGAGTATATGGTCCAAACTGGACGGACCCGGAGTGCTTCTTTTGAATGGCTTTTTCCGCTGAATGGGTTTAGAGCCCCTGAATCCGGCATTGACTGCCGTATCCTCGGTATTGTCGCTATTGACGCGGCGCTTATGTTTGTTGCGACGTGACCTGCCATTGCTATCCTTGGTATATGAAGTACCGTGGTTCTTTGATATGTTATTGTTGCGAGCCAGCTAGCTGTCTTCTCCCGCGCAAAAGCGGTTCATGAGAGTCGTGAGGGCTGCCATGGATTTTGGCTTTTCCTGGCCAAGGTGCCGGGCGAGCCACTCATCGCGGATGTTGTGCTTAAAAGCTGCTAGGGCCTCTGCATCTGGACAGTCGACGATTTGATTTTTCTTTGTTAGGAACCGTGTCCAGAATTGCCTGGCCGATTCCTCTGGCTGCTGGATTATGTGGCTCAAGTCATCGGCATCTGGTGGTCGCACATAAGTGACCTAGAAGTTGTCGAGGAATGCGGCTTCCAGATCTTCCCAACAACCAATGGATTCTGCCGGCAGGCTGTTGAGCCAATGTCGAGCTGGTCCTTTGAGTTTAAGTGGGAGGCATTTGATGGCGTGTAGATCGTCACCCAGGCCATGTGGATGTGCAGGAGGAAGTCCTCGATCCATACTGCAGGATCTGTTGTGCCGTCGTATGATTCGATATTTACGGGTTGGAAACCCTCTGGGATTTGGTGATCCATTACTTCATCTGTGAAGCATAGGGGGTGTGCGGCGCCTCTGTACTGGGCTATGTCACGACGAAGCTCAAATGAGTCTTGTCCGCTGTGTTCGGCCCGGCCGGATTTACTTTTACTGTATCCAGCATGACGATTATCGTCCCGCGTAGTGGCGCGCCCTCGTGATCTATAGATCGATCTTGCGTGATTTTCTTTGTCCTCCAATACATCTCGCAGGTCTAGCGTGTTTGTGATATGTCTCCAACGTATCTATAATTTTTGATTGCTCCATGCTATATTATCTACTGTTTTGGACTATATTGGGCTTTATTTTCCACTTTTATATTATATTTGGGACTAACCTATTAACCGGAGGCCCAGCCTAGAATTGCTGTTTTTTTTGCCTATTTCAGTGTTTCGGATAAACAGAATATCAAACGGAGTCCAAACGGAATAAAATCTTCGGAAACGTGATTTTCTCACCGAACGTGATCCAGGAGACTTGGACCCTACTACAAGGGATCAAAGAGCTGGTCACGAGGGTGGGGGCGCCCCCCTAGGGCGCGCCCCCCTGCCTCGTGGGCCCCTCGGTGCTCCACCGACGTACTCCTTCCTCCTATATATACACACGTACCCCCAAACGATCAAAACAGGAGCCAAAACCCTAATTCCACCGCCGCAACTTTCTGTATCCACGAGATCCCATCTTGGGGCCTGTTCCGGAGCTCCGCCGGAAGAGGGCCGTCATCATGGAGGGCTTCTACATCATCCTAGCCCCTCCGATGAAGTGTGAGTAGTTTACCTCAGACCTTCAGGTCCATAGTTAGTAGCTAGATGGCTTCTTCTCTCTCTTTGAATCTCAATAAAAAGTTCTCCCCCTCTCTTGTGGAGATCTATTCGATGTAATTTTCTTTTTGCGGTGTGTTTGTTGAGATCGATGAATTGTGGGTTTATGATCAAGTCTATCTATGAATAATATTTGAATCTTCTCTGAATTCTTTTATGCATGATTGGTTATCTTTGCAAGTCTCTTTGAATTATCCATTTGGTTTGGCCAACTAGATTGGTAGTTCTTGCCATGGGAGAAGTGCTTAGCTTTGGGTTCAATCTTGCAGTGTCCTTACCCAGTGACAGAAGGGGCAGCAAGGCACATATTGTATCGTTGCCATCGAGGATAACAAGATGGGGTTTATTTCATATTGCATGAATTTATCTCTCTACATCATGCCATCTTGCTTAAAGGGTTACTCTGTTTTTAACTTAATACTCGAGATGCATGCTGGATAGCGGTCGATGAGTGGAGTAATAGTAGTAGATGCAGAATCGTTTCGGTCTACTTGTCACGGACATGATGCCTATATACATGATCATGCCTAGATATTCTCATAATTATGCTCAATTCTATCAATTGCTCAACAGTAATTTGTTCACCCACCGTAGAATACTTATGCTCTTGAGAGAAGCCACTAGTGAAACCTATGGCCCCCGAGTCTATTCTCATCATATCAATCTCCATCACTTTTATATTGTTTTGCTATTTACTTTGCTTTTACTTTTTACTTTGCATCCTTATATAAAAAATAACAAAAATATTCTATCTATCAGATCTCACTCTCGTAAGTGACCGTGAAGGGCTTGACAACCCCTAATCGCGTTGGTTGCGAGTAGCTATCGCTTTGTGCGGGTACGAGGGACTTGAGCGTGGGCTCCTACTGGATTGATACCTTGGTTCTAAAAAACTGAGGGAAATACTTACGCTACTCTGTTGCATCATCCCTTCCTCTTCGGGGCAAACCAACGCAAGCTCAAGTCGTAGCATTTTCCCCGTGCCTTTACATTTTTATTTGAGTGGCGTCGGGGGGCGGGCTGAGCTTTTGGCTGAAATACCTCTCTATCGCGGACACGAGGTGGCCGATCAGCCGCGTCATACGCTGGAGATGTAGGTTTTAATGCTTCCTCCTCCAGTCGGGGTAGCAACCTGCGCTTTGGGTAACTCTTGGAGGGTCGTTCGAGTTCATATTCCACGGCCGCGAGGACTTCAGTCCATCTGTCAGCTAGCAAATCTTGATCAGCTTGAAGCTGCTGTTGCTTTTTCTTAAGGCTATTTTCCGTGGCTATAAGCCGGCGCTTGAAGCGCTCTTGCTCGGCGGGATCCTCCGGCACGACGAATGAGTCGTCGTCGAGGCTTGCCTCGTCTTCGGAGGGAGGCATGTAATTATCATCCTCCGCCTCTCCATCTACCGCTCTCTCGGGAGGGCTGGCTTCTCCATCCTCCTGCTCTAAATCTTGCTGGAGGGGATTGTTGTCGTCTTGGCACTGTCCGGAGTGATATTATCTCCTGTGCCGGTGTCATCGCTTTTGCTTTGGCAAGACTTAGAGCGGCGCCGCTGACGTCGGCGCTTGGGTTGCTTCTTGGAGGTGTCATCCTCCGCTGTCTCGTCGCCATTGCCTTCTTTGGGTGTGTCCACCATGTATATATCATATGATGAGGTGGCTGTCCAGTGCCCTGTGGGCAGTGGTTCCTCTTCGTCTACCGCATCGTCGTCCATACTGTCGATGTCTTCGGAGTCAAAGTCAAGCATGTCGGTCAAATTATCAACAGTGACTACTAAGTGGGTGGTGGGTGGGCGGCGAATTTCTTCGTCATCCGTATCCCAATCCTGCCGAACATAGTTCGGCCAGGACTCTCCTGACAGGGAGAGAGATCTTAATGAGTTCAGTATGTCGTCGAAGGGCGAGTGCTGAAATATATCCGCGGAGGTGACCTCCATGATCGGCGCCCGGTCGGATTCGATAGGCACGGGCGCAGGCGGTTCAGAGTCCGTGGCCAGGGAAGAATCCGGTAGTTCGGCATCACGGCTCCCGTGAAGGGTAAGGTCGATACTCGGCTCGATCGCTGCTGAGAGTACGGCCTCCGTGGTGGGGTCTATCCACCTGTCCATGGATGGCGTGATTGGCTCCGAATTGAGGGTCGGAGGGGTTGCCGGTGCGGTCTCCTAAACATTGTCCGATGGTAGAGCTAAATCATGCTCATCGTGACCGTGCGGCGCACTCGGCAGGGGCTCAAATCCGTCGAAGATCAAGTCTCCGCGGATGTCGGCCGTGTAGTTTAAGCTTCCAAACCAGACCTTGTGTCCAGGGGCGTAACTCTCGATCTGCTCCAGATGGCCAAGCGAGTTGGCCCGCAGTGCGAAGCCACCGAATACAAAGATTTGTCCAGGGAGAAAGGTCTCACCCTGGACTACATCGCTATCGATGATTGAAGGAGCCATCAAGCCTAACGGTGACGACACAGAGGAACTCTCAATGAAAGCACCAATGTCGGTGTCAAAACCGGCAGATCTCGGGTAGGGGATCCCGAACTGTGCGTCTAAGGCAGATGGTAATAGGAGGCAGGGGACACGATGTTTTACCCAGGTTCGGGCCCTCTTGATGGAGGTAAAACCCTACGTCCTGCTTGATTATTCTTGCTAATATGAGTAGTACAAGAGTTGATCTACCACGAGGTCAGAGAGGCTAAACCCTAGAAGCTAGCCTATGGTATGATTGTATGTTGTCCTACGGACTAAACCCTCCGGTTTGTATAGACATCGGAGGGCGCTAGGGTTACACAGAGTCGGTTACAAGGAAGGAGATCTACATATCCGTATTGCCAAGCTTGCCTTCCACGCCAAGGAGAGTCCCATCCGGATACGGGACGAAGTCTTCAATCTTGTATCTTCATAGTCCAACAGTCCGGCCAAAGGATATAACCCGGCTGTTCGGATACCCCCTAATCCAGGACTCCCTCACTAAGCTTTTATCATTTAGGGTTTGTCGACGCCGAGGCACCCTAAAAGCCTAAGCTTTTATCATTTAGGGTTTGTCGATGCCGAGGCACCCTAAAAGCCTCAGCTTTCATCATTTAGAATAAAGGGGCAGTTGATCCTACTTAATTAAGTACTAAGATACCATGGCCCATGCATTAGTCGCAAGTACCCCATATGTCCTATTTTTAGCAAAGTTATGCTAAAATTCACGGAAAATTTCAGCATGACCTTTGCTGAAAATAGGACATACGGAGTACCCGAATTTGCCGAAACGGAAGTTAATCGACATTCCGGCAAACTCAAGGGTCTCTCCAGGTACCTGCAAAATCATTACCCCTCCCCCGCCCAGCTGCAACCCCACAACACCCCACAATATCATCACGACACGATGGTCAGAGACAAAACCCCCCAATATCATCAAAATAACCAAGTTATGAAGTAAAATTCCTAAAGTGTTCCAGGAGTAGAACCCCACAATATTACAGTAGAATCATTTGAAATCTGATCACTTGGACCACACCACATGCTACAACATACATAATACATAGAGTTGACATCTCAGCATCAACCACACCACATGCCACAACATACATAGTACATAGATGATCCAACAGACTACATAGCAGGACAGTTTAAGCGTGAACCGCGTCATACAAAATAGAAGAACTTCACTACACAACTGAAACTCAATTAAGCTAGTTAAATGGAGTTCATCTACTCACTAGGCGTACTACTAACTGGTAGTACTTAAACAAGTTAAGCTACTCACTACAGTACTGGCTACTCACTTAAGGTAGAAGCTACAACTTAATCTATTGAGTAGTTCTTGTGCTCATCCAATAGCAACATCTTTCATACATGACCAGTAGTCATGTACCAAATTTTTATTTAAACTGAATTTGCAAATCACCAAGAGCTCTACTAGTTTTAGACTAGATTTACAACAAATATACTAGAGTATTTGACCAGTAGTCATGTGAAGTCTTTGAATTTGTAAACACTTCCAGACTTGAGCATTGAGAGTTCACAATTGCAAAAATTGTCCCTTGTTCCTGAACTTGTATTGTACTCCATTCATTCAAGCAGAAGGAAACAAATAAGGTCTGAAGAAGAATGAATCCATGATGCTTCCAGACTTGAGCATTGAGAGTTTTAGACTATAACTCACCTTGATAGACGCGGTCGCAGACGAGGTCATAGACGGCGGTGAAGCAGAGTCGAGGTCGCAGACATGTTCATGGTGCTCCGGTGGACGCGGCTGCATCAATCGTTTGAATTGACATTCAATCAAACACCTCACAGGTAAGAAAAGAAGGTGGAGACAGAGAAGAGAGAGGATTGAGCAGAGAGGGAGAGGGCAAGGAGGGAGGAGCAGAGAGGGAGAGGTGGTAAATGGAGGCGGGGTGAGTTGGATGGGGTACCTGCGGGCATAGAAGAAGGGGGT